>NC_056745.1:1055378774-1055408774 GCF_019279795.1 Protopterus annectens
ATGAAGAGTGCTTTTATCCTGCTGGGTGCTGCACCTCCTATTTTTTGCCATGATTTTCTTCTTCTTTCTGTATTATATTGTACTGATTTTGTGATTCCACCAAGGTGGCTTGTTTTTTGAGTTAATACCTGGTGGGTACAGCTGCCACTGTGCAGCTATTAACATGCTTATATAGGGTTTCTGTGAACAGTTCTGCATAGGCAGCAGTGTTCTCAGTGTTTATGGGGGCTTGAAATTTTGCCAAGTTATCACATAATAGCAGGAAGTTAGCCTTAGAATAGTTCCTAAATATTCCAGGGTTAGCTGGGGGTCCAGGTTTTATTTTTACTTCAAAGGAGACCATTTTGTGGTCTAACTTTACCATGGAAGACATTACACCAGGGGGTGTGCAGCACTCTCCCTTATTAGTGAGGACTAGATCCAGTATGGTTGCACCCCTGGTTGGTGTATTGACAATCTGGTGGAGAGAATTTGTGATTACAAAATCTAGGAATTTCTGTGCCTGTATGTTTGGTGTCATACAGGATTCACAGTTAATAGTGGGGTAATTAAAGTCACTCAAGATTATGTTACTGAGTTGAATGGTGAGTGTTTCCAAGAAGTTTAAATACATGGTATGGGTTTCCTGGGTCATACAGGGGAACTAAAGCCTGCAAGGAAGTAGTATTGGATTTTGCCTATGGTGATTTGAACATGGAGTAGCTCAAGAGCGTTAGCCTGTTTGACCAGACATGAGGTATATTTATTTTTCATGTAAATCAAGGCACTTCCACCTTTAGTCCCTGTCTGTGTAGTACCTGGTCTAAATGTGTAGAAGGCATTATCGCCGTGCACTGTAGGTGTGCTACTCGCAGCTTTAAACTATGTCTCTGTGACTGCACAGATACCAGCATTCTCTACAGTGAAGAGAGCTTCTAGAGAGTGGAGTTTCTTGTTTAGACTCCTAGCACTGAGGAGTAATACCTTTAGATTTCCTTGGTTTTGATGTGCTATGTTGGAAGTACTTTCACAGTTCGGCATTGCCTTAAAAAGTCACTATGGGGAAATACAATGTTTTAGTTCATATTTGAAAGCCTACAGGGGGGAGAGCTGCAGACCATCCCTGGAAAGCACCATGGTCTGTTGACCATCTCCTTCCATGCTGATAAATATTGCACCCCCTTAGAACGATACCAGAAACTAAGCCAATTATTAAAAATCTCCCTTCCTGCATATTACTAGATTACTCTTCCTAAATTATTTCACATTGTGCTATTCTGATTCTATATGCCACATAACCTGCAAATTTGAACTACTTCTCCCAGCTTCATTACCTCTCCTTCCTACCTTATTCTTAGCAAACCTCTCTGTATTTCCCCCCCCCCCCTTTTTTTTTCTTTCTGTCTCATTGTACCATCACTAATCCCCTCTCTACTCCTTGTATTAACAAAAAAAAAAAAAAAAAACTTGTTGTGGATTTAATGGGATGAGATTTTTTATTGTGAATTTAACTGTTGTTGTATTCTAATTATTTTATCTGTTATTGTTAACATAACCAAACAATTTTGGATTTTCTTCATGATCACAAGTGCCCTCTAACTTTGATTTGTATTAAATCGTTTGTAATTTTTTGGAGCTTTTCTCCCCGGGCCTCTACTGAAAATGGACTTCTATCCAGATAGACTAGCCCGGTCAACAAATGTTAAATAAAAAATAAATAAAATAAAAATTAAAATCATTCATCTTTTGTTCATACTGTGGCATCATCCTTGGAGAAAGTAAAATGCTGCTCAGTGCTAGGCTTACTAACAGTTCAATGATGTCTTTCTTCATATAGTCTAAAGGGGTACATCTCAGGTCATTTACACCTACATGGAATATGACTGAGTCATACTGGTACTTGTGGGCCAATGATCAGAGTGCATGAGTAATGTCGAGGATCCTAGCCCCTGATAATCAACTGACCGTGACTTTCTCCTTACTCAACCTGGTGAGAGAGACATTAGTGTGTCTCATGATGGAGTCTTCAATGACCAGAATGTTGGATTGTGAGATGGCTTGCCTTACTGGCTTAGAAGTAGAGGGTCCATGAAATGTGGCTGTATGTGTTGATGTGGGTGTTGTTTTGAAAGAGTGTATTCGGGACTGCTGGGGGTATTTGTTATGTGTACTTCATCTAGGAGGTCTTTGGGGTTTAGGAAGGTTACATTTAAGTGCATAAGCATATGTGGGTCTATATGTCTGCTTTGAATTGTTTGTGATCAGTCCAGCATGTGTAATACTGACAACCTTACTGACATTAGGAGTACTTTTACGGGAGAACTTTGCCTCCAGTGACATTGTGTAAATACACCTCCCACATACCATATCAATTTGTTTGAGAATTAACTGGTTTTCAGTAAGGATGAGGCAATTTCAACATTGCCTCAAGATGCCCATATTCACCAAGCTGGTAATGGAGACAGTGGGAAAGTTCATGTCCATGCCAACAGACCCTTTTTTATTGATTAGACAGTTGGAGTGAGACTATAAATCAATGTCAGGAGAATCCGGTTTGCAACTCTGTAGACCGTGCTTATCATTGCAAACTAGTTGGCCTGTGTACAACTAGGTATTGGTGAAATTTCAATTGTGCTTTTACAGGAAAACTGTCACTCAAGGTGTCCATGTCTATACAAGGCACTGCCAAATACTTTAAGGGAAACTAATAAATAGACCCTGAAAAATTAACAATGAAGTATTTAGGCAGATATTCTGAAGTTAGAAACAAATAAATCAGTACTTACTGAAAACAAAGAATTAGCTTGTCAAGAATGAAGGAAAGAGGGGAGAAGAGTGAATGGCTACTGTCTGGTCTCACCACAGCTTCACTCTGCTGGGATACAATGCTTCTTTGCTTCTTCTCTCACCAGAAGCAAAACATTAACACCAATCCCAAGACAAGAAGCAAGCCAGAGCCTGTTTGGTGATCCACAGTCTTGTCCCAGATGATACAAGGGTCTATAGGCTTGTTGTAGCTTTTTTCCTGGTAGATGCCTTGAACGTCAAGCACAGACAATCACTGCCCAACCAGAAACAGGAATCAATGCACTCTGTTCCTTCTCTCACCAGGAGCAGAATATAAGAACAAATTCCAAGGTGTCATCTACGAAGTAGTGATTACCAGTAGTTGTAAATCCCATTTGTTTGTCTACCTTATGGAAGCTGACACTTGTTCTAAGTCTATTTTTTTTTTTTTGCTCACTATCTGCTTCACAGAAAAAAAAAAAACAGCAATGGGACAGTAATTTGCAAACCTTTCTGTTCGGTCCAGTTGCTTTTCTGATATCGCAGTTACTTAAAAAAATGAATACAAGAAAAAAAAATAACCAATGCAGAACACTGGTTAGAGACTAGAATGGCAATGGCAACAACAGAAAAAGATTTTAGTCAAAGCACATAGATTTCTTGCCATCAACTGGTATACTTATTTTTTGGCTCTTTAACATTAACTTGAACCCTTATAAAACTGACCAGTCAGTGGTGATTTCTGATTCCCCAAGCTCATTTCCTAATAAAATGCACTTGTCAGCTTACAGGGAAACTTCTGCAACAAAAAAAAGTACAGATGACCAGCAAATGAAATATTGTTGAAGCAAGGACTACAGGCAGCCATTCCAGTACAATGGGCAATCAAAACTGCTGCTGTTAATCTAGTTGCTGTGCATCTGCTTGGTAAATGAGAGTCCTGCCACCTAAATTAAAGATGAACTGGTCCATCTTATTAAACTAATGCACTCTAATTAGATAACACATCACAGTCTTGCCTGCATATAAGTTTAGCTTGCTCAGTTAGTTACTGAATGCAGACAGCTGGACAAATTCTTTGCTATTAAGATATTTGCTTGGTAACAGTAGACTAGTCACTACAACACCTGGCTTGACTATTGTAGTGGAATGGGCTGGACAGTGTTGGTCGAAGATTCATCCTCTCAGTTACAATGTGTTTTTGAAAATAATCATACTGCTTACTGTGGCCTTAATCCTTGCCCATCTAGACATAGTATTTCCTGTTTACAGTGAATATAAAAAGTGTACACACCCCTGTTAAAATGCCAGGTTTTTGTGATACAAAAAATGAGACTACAGTACATCATTTCAAATATTTTCCCACCTTTAATGTGACCAATTACCTGTACAATTCAATTGAAAGACAAACAAATCTGCTAGGGAGAAAAATATAAAAAAATAAAAACTTACAATAAGCTGGTTGCATAAGTGTGCACACCCTTAAACTAATATTTTGTTGAAGCACCTTTTGCATTCAGTCTTCTTGGTACACACCTGCCATCAATTAAAGAGACTCTGATTGACTCCAAATAAAGTTCAGCTGTCCTAGTAGGATTTTCCTGACATTTACTCAGTTGCCTACTACAGCAAAAGCCATGGCTCACACAGAGTTTACAAAGCATCGATGGGATCTCATTGTTGAAAGGTATCAGTCAGGATAAAGGTGCAAAAAAATTTCCACAACATTGGGTATACCATGGAAGACAGTCGTCAAAAAGTGGAGAAAATATGGGACAACAATGACGTTGCAAAGAACTGGACGTCCCTCCAAAACTGATGAAAAGACAAGATGAAAACTGGTCAGGGAAGCTGCCAAGAGACATACAGCAACACTGAAGGAGCTGCAGGAATTTCTGGCAAGTACTGGTTGTGTACTACATGTGACAACAATCTCCCATATTCAATATATGTTTGGACTATGGGTAGGGTTGCAAGAAGGAACCCTTTTCTTCACAGAAAAACATCCAGGCCCAGCTAAAATTTCCAGAACAATATATCAAGTCTCCCAAAAGCATGTGGGAAAATGTGTTATGGTCTGATGAGACCAAGGTTGAACTTTCTGGCCAGAATTCCAAAAGGTGCTAGTGGGGCAAAAACACTTTTCATCACCAAAAGAACACCATCCCCACTGTGAAGCATGGTGGTGGCAGTATCATGCTTTGGGGTTGCTTTTCTTCAGCTGGAACTGGGGCTTTAGTCAAGGTGGAGGGAATTATGAACAGTTCCAATTACCAGTCACTTTTGGCCCAAAACCTTCAGGCATCTGCTAGAAAGCTGAAGATGAAGACGAATTTCACCTTTCAACATGACAATGACCCCAAGCATACATCCAAATCAACAAAAAAATGGTTTTACCAGAAGAAAATGAAAGTTTTGGAATGGCCCAGCCAGAGCCCAGACCTTAATCCAATAGAAAATTTGTGGGGTGACCTGAAGAGGACTATACACAAGAGATGCCCTTGCAATCTGACAGATTTGGAATGCTTTTGCAAGTAAGAATGGGCAAATATTGCCAAGTCAAGATGTGCCATGGTGATGGACTCCTACCCAAGAAGACTGAATGCTGTAATTAAATCAAAAGGTGCTTCAACAAAGTATTAGTTTAAGGGTGTGCACACTTATGCAACCTGCTTATTGCAAGTTTTTTTTTATTTTTTTATATTTTTTTCTCCTAAAGGATTTGTTTTGTTTTTCAATTGAATTGTACAGGTTATAGGTGGGAAAAGTTTTGAAATGATTTATTGTGGTCTCATTTTTTATATCACAAAAACCTGGCATTTTAACAGGGGTGTGTACACTTTTTAAATCCACTGTACATATCTATCCAAGTCCTGTTACTTATAACACTTTTATGTATTCTTTGTATGATGATAGACTCCAGTGGGTGTTAAATAATGTGCTGATTACCTCATCACTGGAAAAATAAGAGAGAGTATTAATTCAGCTAACACTAAATGCTACAAAACTATTCCTATATTCTGTTTTTTGGCAAGATTTTATAAAAAAGTAGTAATATAACTGAAGGATCACTTGATTATTTACTTACTTCTATTTCTTGACCAGGTAGGTGGGCTGCTCTATTGACCTTTTTCAGGTATGAACCAGGCTCCTGAGTAGCACTGACACTCAGTTGTGTACAGCTGAGTGTACATATATTCAGCTGATTATAACTGTGCACAAAGTAAAGTAGTGGTTATAACAGCTTCAAAGAACAGTACAGAGATGATTTAACAGCCAGCAATCCAATAAACGTAGCAATAAAGTTGTACAGTACTTATATTATCTTTATATTATTTACAACTGAGGTAATTGTGATATTACCTCTATAACATTTGCAACTGGACTCATTGTTGAAATGCTTGCATGGGTCTGCTTTTAATTTCTCAGTTGCTGATATAGCTTTAGTTTCTTTAGGCAGACAATTCCAGGTTGAGGGACCAAAGTATGAGAAAGCTTTATTATTAATTTCATATTTGAAGAGGGCCTTAAAAGTGTAATATTGTCTTGAATTACTCAAAGCGTAGGTTTGTTCCTTAAACTGCAGTTTTGATCTTAATGGAGGACAGTATCCTGGTTTTAAGATGTTAAATACTAAGCAGATGAGCAGGTTAAGATGCCTTATTACCAGGCAACCACCAGATTTCCTTAATTTGGTTTCAGTGGCATGTTAGGTGTGTTTTACTCTGGAAAACAAGTTTAAATAAATATATTTGCATTTTATGTGCATTATACACAGAATGCTGGGGCAGTCTGGGCAGTGCACATTCAAGTTTAATTAAAAACACATATTTGGCAATAGGATTTCCTGGCTTCAAGAGAAAGCAGATGAGATAAGGCAGATGACATAGTTTGTAAAAGAGTTTGACTTGTGAAAGAACTTTGCTATCTAGTAGTATGGGTTATGAGCAACATCAATGGGTCCATTATTAAGCCTAAGTACTTGTATTCATAGATATTTGGAATAATGTTACCTTCCAAGTCATTAAGCAAGAGAGTGGGTATGTTATCTGCTTTATGGGAGGAGGCAAATAAAATCCTATAAAATAGTGTTAAGTTTTTTATTTTCTGCCCACTGACACAGTTTTGTGAAACACGACTGAAAGTGCTTTTGTAGGACTGAATGAGACTTACTGGTCTGAAGGTGTAATATTTCATCTGCATATAATGTAAGACCTAGTTCTGGAGGGTCTTCAGTTATATCATTAACAAACAAAAAAAAAAAGTGATCCTAGCACAAATCCTTGAGAAACTCTTGCATTGAGAGTTTCTTCTGAGGAGAATTTGTTGATTATATAAATATGAAAAGTGAGACAAAGCAGAAAATTTGACGACCAGTTTATAACATTGCTTCCAGCCTTTTCAGTGCAAAATAAGCCCATGAATGACAGTCTTAAAAGCCTTGATTAGCCTCTCATATTTTAGCTGACATTTATCTTTCTGTTTCAGGAAGCATCACAGCAGTAAGACGTTCACAATGGTCATAGACACAGCGAGGATATTGTTCTTATTTCTGTCCTTGTTGATCCATTTAACTTTCAATTACAGTGTCCTTCATCATTTACATATACAACAGGCACATCCCTAAGAGTGATTCTCATACCCAATTCCTCTGAAAAACATAGTCTGTCCTTCAAAGTGCCACAATACCAGCAAAATGAAGGAGGTGATCATGGATACACGGAGGAATAGAGGACAACACTTGCCACTATACATTGGTGAGTCTGAGGTGGAGAGAGTGGCTACCTTCAAATTCCTTGGCATCAACATTTCTGAGGATCCCTCCTGGACTCAGAATATCACAGACCTGGCAGGAAAAGAAGGCAGCGTCTCTACTTCCTCAGAAGGCTGAGGAAGTTTGGCATGTAAAGCACCATCCTCAGCAACTTCTACAGATGTTCAATTGAGAGTATCCATGGTTTAGGAATAGTACAACTTGGAATCACAAGGCTCTGCAGCAAGTAATAAAAACTGCGTAAAACATCACTGGAGTAAATTTTCCTGCACTGGAGGACATTTACACCAAAATAATTCTCAAGAGGGCCCAAAACATTATACTACCCACCCACTACACAAACTGTTTATCTTGCTACCATCAGGGAGGCATTACAAGAGCACTGTAGCTAGAGCAACCAGGATGAAAGATAGTTTTATACATCAGCCCATTAGGCTGTTAAATAGAACTCACCCACTGCCTCTCCCTCCAACATTGCAGGATGGTCTGCGTAAGGAAAGGGTGAAATCCACTCTTTTGCACAAATTAATCCTTTTGCAAAATTATTTATTTATCGATACTTGTATCTCATATTATTGTTTGTTGTTCTTAATTATTTATTTTCTTTTTTTTTGCTAATGGTCGAACGTTTTCATGTTGCTGAAAGATTTGCAGAATAAGGATTTCATTGTACTGTGTGATGTCTCTAGTACATATGACAATAAAGCTGAATTGAACTGAATTGAATTGAAGAAACTCAACTGGTGACAATGGTGTTTACTGTCAACATGTTGTGTGACATCATTCAATGACAGGATATGTATTACCATATGGATAATGCCAATAACTAGCTCTGTCTCTCATTTGACCTTTCCTCTGAATGTGTTAATAATGCAATGGAAGGATGCCTAACTGATTATCCTGCAATGGACTTCTGTGTTTGAATCTATTTAAAGATGAGATTGTAACTGTTCAGGCTTCAGCTCACTGTTCAATAAATTAAAACCCAGAGACTATGCGTCACTTTGGAAATGATTGTTTTTTTCCTGGGAGAATAAGATGTGCAATCTTTGGGCGATGTTTGATAATCTATCTCTCTTCAACATAAAGTATCAGTTGTGGTTTACTCCCTTTTTTACATCTATGAAGTATCTCTAGGACTGTGTGTTTGTCTTCCTTCTTTCATCCTCAAGACACGGCCTCTGATCCGGCTTGGCCACTTTCCAAAGACTTGAATCTGACTCTCAAGCACCTCCCTCATACCCACAATATCCTGCATCCACCCAACTACCTCAGATCGAGTATGCCGAATCCAGTCATGCCACATGCAGACAGAAAAGACCGACTGAATAAGCTCAGACACAGGACTTAACAGTCCTGAGCTCATCCATGTTCCTCAAGAGGAAAGGCAGGGGGGTAGTTGGGTGGGAAAGTGAGGATGAATGACGGAAGACAACACAGATGCCAAGTTATGGTATGACATAATTTTTTAATCTGACATTGTCTCCTTCATTCACCCATATGACAGGGTCAGAGTCCCCAGATATGAGAACCTTGGATGGCCCTCATGGAAGGATATGCTGCAGCACCATCGAGCCAAAAGAAGCCCTGCTCCTGGAAATAATGAGACACAAAGGTGTAATTATTAGGCCATGTAGCTGTCACACAAATATCATTAGTAGAGGTTCCGGCACAGAAAGCTGCCGAAGTAGCCATGGCTCTTATAGAATGTGCCCTAGGGGGTTTAGGTAACTGCAACCCTCTGGAGGAATAAATGAAGGAGATGCAATCAGAGATCCATTTTGTCAAGGTAAATTTCGATACCGCTTATCCAAGTCTATTCAAAGAAAAAGCTACAAAAAGCTGCTCAGACTTTCTGCGTTGCTTGGTCCTGTGTGAAAAAAAAAAACAGTGCTATCTATGAACATCTAAAACGTGAAGAACATACTCCCCTTTGTTTGAAAAATTGGGAAAGAACACTGTAAGTTGAATGGACTGTGATATTGCTTTCTGTAGCCATTTTAGGCATAAAGAATGGATTAGTGTGTAAGGACACTATCCCTATGGAATAATATGTAAGGAGGCTTAGATGAAAGAGCTTGAAGCTCAGAAATCCTCTTGGCGGAAGTGACGGCCTCCAAGAGAGCTGTTTTCAGGACAGAAACTTCATGTCACAAGTAGCCGCAGGTTCAAAGGAAACCTGTGTCAATGCCTGCAGCACCAGAGTAAAGTCCCAAGGGTGAGAAGGATCCCTAATGGGGGTCTTCAATAAGAACACGCCCTTCATAAAAACATAATCTAAAAGTGAACAAGGAACAAGCTTCACTACCCATGTAGAAATCAGAAATAGCAGCCAACCATAGCTTAATAGTGGAAAAGCTAGCACACTCATTGAAAAGAGTAGAAAAACAGTAACAGGTTTGAGACAGGTGCTGAGAATGGATTAATGTTTTTGTTGGTAGCCCAAACAACAACTCTTTTCCACTTGCTATTGTAAACTCTCTTCGTGAAAGCCTTTTGCGATATTAGAAACATTTTTTGGACTGGGTACTGAATCCTGGACTGTCTAATCAAGGTCAGAGTTGGAGAAACAAAGTGGTCAATTTCAGGGTTCGAAGATTTTGGTGTTGAATCCCTGATGGGTGAGACAGGAGGTCCAGAGTGGGTTCTAAAATCCAGGGAGGACACTTCAGGTGAGACCATGGGAAGGGGAACAACTCTTGGCAAGTCCAGAAGGTGGCAATGAAGATGACTGAGCTCTTTGCCTTCTGAAGAAACTTGGGGATGAGTGGAAGAAGACGGTAAGCATACAGGAGACCCGGGGATGAATCGTGGACTAGAGCATCCATTGGGGACCCCCCCCAGAGGAGGAATCAGAGTGAAAAACTTGCTGCATTTCTTGCTGAGGGGAGAGTCAAAGAGGTCACAGCAAGGTTGACCCCAACTGCTGAAGATCATGTTTGCTGCTAATTGGTTGAGCGACCACTCATGCGGAGTCAAAAGTGACCTACTGAGTCTGTCCGCCAGATTACTGGTTTCCCCAGGATGTACATTGCAATTAGAAAGTGGTCCGAAGAGATCACCCACTTTCACCCTCTCTGGACAGAGGTAAGAACGAGTTCCTCCTTGCTTGTTGATGTACCTGATGTACCAGACAACTGACATGTTGTCAGTGTGTACTGCAACAGTCCCCAAAGGGAGAATATCTTGAAAGGCTTGCAACATCAGAAGGAAAGCTTTCATCTCAAGTAGACCGATATGCAAACTGGTCTCGGGAGTCAACCACGTGCCTTGGACCATCTTCCCATTGTAACACCCCCCCACCTGAACTGGGAAGCATCCGTGGTTACGGTGGCTATGGGAGGACCACTGACCATGCATTTGGTGAACACCCAGGGGGCTGTGTTGAGTCCAAAGGGCAGTGCTCTGAACTGGCAATGACTGACTCCCAGCTTGAAGTGCAGATATCTCCTGGAGCATCTGTCTATTTTGATGTGATAGTGCGCATTCTTGAGATCTATGGAGCACATCCAGTCATCCTTCTGCAACAATGACAGAATGGACTGAACCATAACCATTTGGAACCTCACTTTCTTTAATCTTTACGCACCTGTTTAACTTGCTGAGATTCAGAATAGGTCTTAGGTCACCTGTCTTTTTTGGCACTAAAAAGAAACGGGAGTGGGTTACGAATCCTCTCTATTCGGTTGAGACCTCCTGGATGACTGTTTTTTGCAGCAGCTGCTGAATTTCCTGTGCTGCCTGCTCCCATCAACCAGGTGGCATGTCCAGGAGGTTTCTTGAATTCAGATGGGTAAGGGAAAAGGGAATATAATAACCTATGTATACCACACTTAGCACCAAACAGTTTTGAGTCAATTGGGTCCAGGCTATGGGGTGCAAAGCTATTTGTTCCCTGACTGCCTCCAGAGATGTACAGTCATGCAGCACCTCAGGAGCGCTGGCAGGGCTTATTGGAATGGGGATCTCTAAAGCCCTGGTTCCGTGGACTCCCTCTGCCTCTGGGGCAGCATCTACCATCAAACCTTCCTCCTTTGCCTCTAGAGAAGGGTTCTCCGTGAGGATCCTGGGAAAGCCCTTGGGATTTGTGGAACCACATTTTCTTGTCCCCATGCTGGTTTCTAGAAAAGGACCTAAGGGGAGGGGGGGGGTGGAAAACTTGATTACGACAGTAGAAATGGTCTTCCTATACTTTTCATTGTGGGCGAGGGTGTCTCTAACCGAAGGCCCAAAAAGGGAGGAGCCATTGTAAGGGGGACTGTCAAACAACACCTTGAAAGGTTCCACAAAATCACATAGCCTCATCCAGGCATGCCTCCTTAGGGAAAGTGCTGAACCAGCTGTTTATGAGGTACCCTCCATGGTATGGGACAGTAACCTAATCAAAGAAATGGTGATGGATGAAAGAGTGGACAGCTTGGGAGAAACAGGCATGGACTCTAAGAGGGAAGCTGTCAGTTCTTTGACCAGGACCCTGTGGAGCCAAGTGAAATGAGCTAAATAGTTTAACGACCTCAGCACAAAAGTTGCTGAGGCGTAAACATACTTCCCAATTCTGTACAATGCTCTGGACTCTTTGTTCGGTGGATGAACAGTGGCAATCTCCTCTGCCAGTTCATTCTTGGTGGCTGCCACCACCATGACAGCATCGACCACGGGATCCTTACTCCAGTGTTTCCTGTCTGTAGGGGGCACTAAGAACCTATCAAGCTGCTTGGGTATAGGGTCAATGGCGTCTGGTTCTTTCCGCGTGCAGAGAGATATTAAATCCACTAAGGCATCTGCCAGGGGGGGGGGGGGTCACCCAGGACAATAGATGGGCCCATCCTGAACACCTCCAAGAGAACTGACTCCTCAGAGGAAGGAGATTGGGCAGGCCACCCACCTTTTTGCTTCAAAATTTGTAAGAACTCTCTGAAGAAGGCATCCTCAGGTGGGGATCGGGGGGAATTCTTCCACCTCATCGAAGTGAGTATCCTCATTTATGGACTCCAGGAGGGAGTCCACGTGCCTCCTTTTACACATCCTCTTCCGCGAAACCTCCTCAGCAGGGTATTCTGGGGAGGTATCAGAAGAGAGGGATCTCTACTGAGCAGGGAAGTCTTGGAGGCTGCTTGGGACAGGGAGACTCAACAGGATGAGAGAGAGAAAGGCTCTGATCTGATGGAGGTACAGGGGCAGACTGAGGAACTTGTACGGTCAAACCTCCAACCCAGGAGAAGACCCTCTTCATTGCCTGAAAGGCCGAAGGGCCAGGCAAAGCCCTATCCGAATCCTCCTGAGCCGAAGCTACTGATGAGCAATGGACAGGACTTGTACCATATCCTTGGTCTCCAGATGGGATCAGACCCAAGCTATCCAGTACTGAAGCCCCCAAGGGAAGAGACAGCTCCAAAAAGGATAGACCCGATCCCAGTCTCCTGGATGAGACACAGACACCATGGCTCTGAGACTCACTATACTCCAACAAGAATGGAATGGTGCTAGTCAAGGGCATATACGGTATCAAAGAAGGAAGCTTCCTCCATGACGAGTCCGATGCGCATGGCAGTCCTGAATCTTTAGGCTCCAAAGCAGGGGGAAGAATCAGAGGACACTGGACAGAATGACCTGGGTAGCTCACGGATCCGACGGGACAGAGCGGGAACTACCTCCATTTGGATCTGGGCCTTAAGTAACCTCCTCACTATCCTGTCCATGGCTGCCTTGGATAAGCTTCTCAAGGACATGGAAGATGCTGATGGGGGGGCCGGGAGTGCTTAGATTTAGAGGACATGGCCAAAGACCGAGTCAATGTCTTGATCCAGAGGTCTAGGATCTGAAGTAGGATCCGACCTCGGAGTTGAGGAAACAGAAATAATCTCCCCCTGGATCTGAAGAGACTGTAGGATACAAATGGGAAGCAGAGATGTGGGTCCGAAGGGGTCAAATCCATAGACTTCTTTTGCTTCTTAACAGAGAGAGAATCCCTCGGGGAGGCAGGGAGGGACCTCTTGTTTGACTCCTTAGCTGAAGGAGAAGATGAAGCCAAGCTACAGTTCTGAGCCTCAGCCGAGGAAGGAAGAAGGCCCTGAGAATAACTTTGTTCTGTCTGTCTGCCAAAGCCTGAGTGTTAAAGGCAGCACAGATGGAACATTCGGCTTTTAAGTGATCTGCTGCCAGGCAATACACACACACTCCTTGTGGGTATCCTGGTTGAGGATTTTGTGCCCACAAGAAGTGCAACGCTTAAACCTGGAAACCAGCTTGTCGGACATGATGACAGCCCACCAAAAACTAACAGGAAAGAGAAGCATGGGATAGAATACTGTAGATTAGGAGTACAGGAAGATTTAGCAACAAAAAACTACAGAACTAAAGTTAAGTTTAAAAGTTTTCAAAAAATTAAACAGAGGAAAAAAATCTTTTTTTTTTTTTTTTTTTTTTTTTTTAAGGTACAGGAGGAAAAAGGAAAAAAGGAGGAAAGTTTGCAATAGCACACATACGTGCTAGACAGAGGGAGGAAGAAAAAACTGCCAAAGTCACTTACAAAGTGAAAAACACTAGCAACACTACCCAACGCTTGACAGCATCACTCGATGGGTTGCCAACTGGCTTACTGACAGAACCCATACTGTAAAAGTAGCCAACTCCAAATCCACCTCCAGACAGGTGACAAGTGGAGTACCTCAGGGTTCAGTCCTGGGACTGCTCTTGTTGGGCATCTACTTCTCTGAAGTGAAGGCCAACACTAAGAGACTCAGGCTAACAAAGTTCGCAGATGACTGCAAACTGGGAGCCATTACTGAATCCCCAAATTATGTGGATATTCTACAAAAGGGCCTTACCAGAGCTATGGGCTCAAGCTCAACGCCAAGAAATGTATAGTTATCCCCTTTGGGAAAAAGCATGTACCCATGAATTACCACATAGGTGGCAGTACACTAAACACTGAAAGTGTGATAAGAGACTTAGGGACACAGGTGGACAGTGGTCTCACCTTTGATAACCATATCGCCACAACAATGAGGAAATCCTTCTATGTGGCACACTTCATCACCAAGGGCTTTTTATCCAGAAAAAAGGAGGTCATTGTCCCCCTGTACTCATCTGTCATTAGACCCATTATAGAATACAATGCCCCATTTGGTATGTACCTCTCAAGACATCTGCAACAACTGGAAAGGCCGCAGCAATACCTCACTAAAAGAATCACAGGCCTAAAGCAGATTCCCTATGCTGACCGTCTAAAAAAAACTCCGCTAAACTCTGTTGCATATCGTCTACTAAGAGGCGATCTCTGCTTAACATACAAGGGCATGTCAAACTCAGAGCTCTTGGACATGCTACACAAAAAAATCCCAATCCCTCAGAGCCACACGCACCAGGGATCTAAACCTTGTCATCACAATGAACAAAACATGCTGGAGGGATAGGTTCCTGACCCAGAGACTACCCATACTCTGAAATAGACTGCCCATACATGTCAAGCAGGCTGCCTCTTTGGCCCTCTTCAAAAGGAACCTTGACGATTGGATGGGAGATAGGAAATTCACCCTGGGGAGTACGTCAGTCACCCTGCTAGACAGGGGTCCAGGGAATTAAATATTGTGGGAAGAAATAGCCACGGAATTGTTATGGCTAGGCTTGTAAAGGCCCTAGGGCCGATAGCCTAGTACCAACCTATGAACAGATAGGAATCCACGTATGAGTTGGTGGAGCGGCAAACGAGATCTGAGGTAGCTGGGTGGATGCAGGAAATTGTGGGTATGTGGGATGAGCTTGAGAGTCAGATCCAAGTCTGTGGAAAGTGGCCAAGCCAGATCCGAGGGTCAGATCTGAGACACAGTTGTGAGGGTGAATGAAGGTGACAACATTAGATCCTACTTTATGAACCTTTGTATTGCTGTTTTTTTCTCCTGTGTCACCATGACTTGACTACTGTATTTTGTTTGTATGGGAGTCCATGCTGGTAAACTATGTTGACTTCAACTGGTGGAGAATTCTGCTGACAGGTTATTAAACAAAACCCCATGTTTGTCTTATATTTTACCTCTTCTTCAGTCTTTGCACTGGCTGCTAGTTAGACTTCACATTATTTTCAAGGTTCTGGCTAGGAGTTAAAAAGGCTTATTGCAAGAGGAAGCCTTAACATTCATTTCCAGTTCTTAGCTTCCTCAGTCATATAAACTGATGAAGTTGGGTTAAACTCAGCAAAACCAGTCTTTTTTTTCCTTTTTTTGCCTGTGTACCTGCAATAAAATTTGGATTTTTACACTCTACAGTGTTGCGTTTTATATTGATTTATCTTAAATACACAAAGAAAGTGGAAAAAGTGCCAAAAGTAAACTGATAACCAAAAGTAAGGCTATGGAAGGTTCACCAGAATAAAATCCACTTTTTTACTGATCACACACGATATTAAAAATATGTAAAGCACATCCAGAATGCATTAACTGTATCACCGCGTTTTCGTCACAAAAAACTTCTTCAGATGAGCATAGCAACTTCTGAAACCCCTTTATATACAGAAACATCCCCAATTAATCAATTAACAAACTGTTATATTTTTAAAAACACAGTGTAAAAAACTATATACAAGAACAATGAAACACAATAAGTAGAGAAGTGCATAGAAAATAATTTGTTGGTCAAGCAGGAATCTTGTAAAAAACATACATTATTTACAATTTGTAAAAACTTGTAAACAAAAAATAAATATTTACAAATATAAAACCCTTGTAAAACCACATTTAAAACACTGTTGTGTCGGTCATACAAAATGTTAACTAGCACCATCTGCTGGACAGTCACAAAATTTAAAGTTTAGCTGACCTAAGCTTTAAAGACTGGCTTCAATGAAACCATCTCATTCAAACCAGGATACCTAGTAGCTTCAAGAACTAGTTGCCAGTACAGTTCCCTGTATTCTAGGTGTGTTTCCCAAGGGATGTTTCTGTATATAAAGGGGTTTCAGAAGTTGGTATGCTCATCTGAAGAAGTTTTTTTGTGACGAAAATGCGGTGATACAGTTAATGCATTCTGGATGTGCTTTACGTTTTTTTTAATATCGTGTGCGATCAATAAAACAGTGGATTTTACTATGGTGAACCTTCCAGTGCCTTACATTTGGTTATGGATTTATCTTAGTTAGGCTGTGAAACTGGAAAGTGGATACTGTTTCATGCATTGTTTTGATTTTATTTCTAAATCTTACAACGCCCTATAGCTGAGGTTTCCTGCTAGCACCAATGTCAGTACAGCCACAAAGGGCATTCTTGCTTGTAGAGCTGCATGCTAATGTAGTAATCCCAGGGAGCAACTAACTAGCCATGTGCTCACTCCTGAAAATGCAGTGGTTCCTGACTTAGGCTACCAAACTATTCAGAAAATTACTTTGCAGTTTTAAATTTCATTGTGGGAGGAAAAGTGAATGCTATCAAAAGGCAGTGGTTACCCATTTACTCATATGGAGGCAGTCAGGAGCAGTTAAGATCAGTACGGAAGTAGGAATGGGGTTTAAGTCGGTGTGCGTATGAGTGTAGATGTGTGTAAGTGTCTGCAGGAGCATTAATGAAGCAACATGAGTGTCAGTGTGTGTGTGTGTGTGTGTGTGTGTGTGTGTGTGTGTGTGTGTGTGTATGTGCATGTGCGTGTGGCTGGGTAGTCCAACAAGAGGGGGTTAGGTAAGAAATCCAGAGTATAGATGTTTCTGCATGTAATGGAGCGTGAGTGTGGGTGAATAGGTGAATGTAACCATGACTGTGATTGACTGTGGGGGGACTCGGATAATGAGTACATACATATGTGTGTGTGTGAGAGCTTAAGGAGATGCCTTTGCTAATGCAATGCATGTGCTTAATGACAACACTACTGTAGACAAGTCTGACAGCACTAATGTTAACTAAAGTTAGTCAGAGACATGCTAATGAGCCAGTAATGAGGTCTGTCTCACTGCAGCCACAGCTGTCTCTGAATTGCATTTTCTCACTGTACCTACCTATAGTATAGAATTTCCATGAGTAGTGAGCTTCTTTGTAAATGCTATTGTCTGGATCTAACTTGTAACGCTTTATATGACATGGTTCATCTATATCAAATGAAAGGTTGAAACCCTCCCCCTCTACTAGAATTCTTTGTTCAAATGTTGCTGATCTGTTTTATGTTCCTGAGTTTTGTTTGTTCTATGCCATCATGAATAGGTTACTATTTTTACATTATATTTTTGTATAAATTTTTGTCATGCCATATTCAACACTTCGAAATTTCTGAGAAGACACACTATAAATAGCTTTTAAATGAATAACTGATATGGCTAAGTGCCAGGCAGGCTTCAATTTTCCACATGAGGAATACAACAGTGGATCTTCTTCCTTGTTTAGATACTGTATGATGGCTCTTCAATCAGGTCATAACTCTCAAGTGTACCTCATTATGAGGAACGTACCTCACTTGGGGTCTTAAAAAGTTCATGTTCCTCGAAGTTCCACATTGAAAGAGTCTGTCACACATTCATTGTTAGGAATTGTTTTAAGTGAAATTGATGATAAATAGAAATTAATTATGTTAATTCATTAAATGACCTTTTTTATAAGCAAAATCAGCATATTTAAACCATCCTATGACCTTCCTACTTGAAGTTGTTGATAAGCTGTTAGCAAGTGTTCCACATTTTGCCCATTTGTTCCACATTATGAAGGCGAGTGCTCCTCATTTTGGAGATGCAAGGTTGAGAGCTATGAATCAGGTGAAGACAGGCCCTAGAAGCACCTGTTTTTCCTAGGCCCTCAAGGCCAAAAGCGGTGTTTTGTACTTCAAATGACCGCTGAGTAGTTCTCTCTCCCGAGGGAACCACAGTCCCTGAACAGTATAAGAGCTTATGTGGGCTCTCTAGCCAGCAGCTGAAGTGTCCATCGTCAAAATCTGTGATGAGCTCAGCTGCAGCATGAGAAAGCCTACCATTGGACAAAAATAAAGGAAATGCCCACCACACTCCAAGGACCAGTGACAGGGTTTTTAGATCAATAGAAGGTCTGTAAGCATGTAGTAAGTCTGAAATCATTGACACAGCAGTCTACCACAATAAACACTCACCCTCAAGAATGCAAATAGTGCCATCAGAATTATGGAAAGCATCAAGCACAGAACACACATCTGTTGGGGCCTAAACCCTATACTGCTTTCCCAACAAGATGATAAACCCATAACATCCTCAGCCCATACCTCTCAAATGTCCAGATTTTTGCCTCATATTTTTTGGTCTGTTCTTCACAAAATTTTGGTTTCCTGGTAAATCATTGAGGACTGAACTCTGAAAATAATGACAAACATTTGAGTTACTGACTTCTTACCCTTCAAAAAAGTTCATGCTAGTGCAAAACCTGTTCCATCAACCTTCTAAGTTTGTAAGAACAATACTTCAAACTTGTCTCTAACCCTAACTGCTGGCCTTTGTTCCCCCATTATTTATGACTCTGTCCAGATTTCATGCTTCAAGAGTTTGAGGGATATGCCTCAGCCCCTCCAAGTGCAGGCACAATTAACACTGAAGAATGTCCAACTCTACTCTGACAAAGGATTTTGTCTGAGAAAGGAGAGGTAGGATTTTTTCTAATTTATGTGGACGCGTTGGAACTGGATCTATAAGAGTGCCAGCAGGAGTACTGTTCTCAGGTAGTATCCACATGGGGGTAACAGCAGCCACTCTTCTAGACATGTGAACACTAGGAGACCCTTTGACAGTGAAGCTTCTTTCACTTTTACCAACACAATTGAAAGGAAACTAAGTGTTAAGGCAGTCCCACATGTTCACAGACAGTGAACCTTAGCAGATCAATCATTTGTCAGAAGTCACACAACATGTCCAGTGATACCATCCAGAACCCCTTGGGAGGTAAGGCATGAAGGTAACCATTCAGAAATATGCAAGAACAGTTGTACCAGATGTTCTGGTTGAAATTTCAGATGTCTACAACAGGATAAAACCATCCCATCTATTTAGTGGAACACACATTTTTCCTCCAACACTGGAACAGCTGTTATAGCCCCAGTCCTGTCTGTGATTTTTAGAGAGATTCTCGGAAATGGACTGATAGGCTATTACAGCCTTTTCTTGGGAGGAACTACAAGTGCCAGGTCAATGGTAAACATGATTATGTCCAACACCAATGATTTTTATGAGAGCTCTCCAAGCCTGAGTGAACCACCCTTAAAGGACAATCCCAGACTGCATTCAGACTGTTTGGAGGTTATTAGAGGAGCTGACAACTTGCCTGAATTTTCTAGAACCAAACAAAACTGTGTAATGCTTGATCATCTCCCGTGGACTTTGGGAAGGCTTCTAATACTCCCAGAATTCATTATGTGCAAAAGTGAAGGAAACCAAAACATCCTCTACAAAAAAGGCTTGATTCCCTTAAAGAAGGCCACTGACAAGTCCTTGGTAGGTTAGCTGAAGATCACACTCACAAAATTGGGAATCCAGGATTTTGGTCATGAGTTCCTCTTTAAGGTAGGACAGTCTCAGGTAAGTTAATGTGCACAGGCACACAAACAGGCCCGTAGCCCGTGGTGTTAGTTAAAGTTACAATGGGATACATGGTATTCCATCACATACGTCATTGACAGAGTCTTACATAGGCCTTCCATTAGCCTAAACCCTAGCTGGCCTTCTAGCCTACCCAACTCCTTTCTAATTGGGTTGGCCCTGAACTTGGACAGGTGAAATAACAAATATATAAGTGCCCTAAGCCCGGACTGGCAAAGAGGCAGACTTCTTACCACACCTGCCCAAAGCTATAGACTCCTTGTCCAGTGGCAAAGTGGCAGAATGCTGTGATCTCCAGAACCTAGGCTGGACCGAAGAGATCATACAGCACTCAGAACTAAAACTACAGCACAAGATTGTTGAGAATCCAACTACTTAGAGCAATCCCTTCAACTAAATAATATTATTTCTAAAAGCAAACAAACAAAACAGTTTCAAATCCTCCTCCTTCAAAAAAGAGACTGACTCCAGATCATTTCATTTATAGGTTTTATTGTTACAAGGGCTTTCGTCCTTGTAGTCTTCTTCAGATCCAGTTCTTACATTTTGTTTTTAGAAAACAAAATTATTTAGATGAAGGAATTGATCTAAATACTTGGACTCTCAAATATCCTGTGTTGGAAATTTGGTTTGACCAGATGCATACTCCTTGTACATGGCTAGGCTGGACAGGAGATACTACAGTCATACCCGTGGGTGAACCCTGATTTTGTTTATATAACTCAGAAATGCAATGCTTAGTAAGGAATTCTGCTCAACCAAGTGGCTTCTTAAAAAGAACATCATCCTTTTTAAGGATAATAAAGTCAGAAATGGGGTGCCTCAAATCTGCTCTGATAACATCCCCATTGACTGCCTTTAAGGGGGAATGTTCCAAGTCTCTTCAGGTTTCTTTCCCAGAAACTCTAACAAATATTCCTGGGAAGATAGGAGTTGGAGTTCACCCTAAATTGCTCAACTGCTTCTTATCAGCATAAAGGCATCAACAAAGGACAGAGTTATCTAAACAAAAATGCCTGGGGAAGTGGACTCAATATCTCTGACCATGACAGAGACAGAAGTCTTGAAATACTCCAAAGTCTGAAAGGATCCTGAAACTAGGTAGTACTACTAAACCGACCACCCATGGAAGTGAACTGATGCAGGGATAAGCAAGTGACAGACCAGCCAAACCAGCACCACATATTGCAAATATAGGTTGATTGATACTAGGCTATCTGCCCTAGGGCATTTATAAGCCTAGCCAGAGTGTGTTTGACTTTCGCCACCCTTTTAGATTAGTTGACTGTCCCTCTGTATAGTAGGTCACAGAAGATAGCCATTTTAAGGTTAGTTTACTGTGCCTCTGTCTAGTAGGGACACAGAAGAGATCCCAGGGGTAAACCTACGATCTCCCATCCACTCGTCAAGATTTCTCTTGAAGAGGGTCATTGAGGGGCTCTGCCTAACATGGATTGGGATTTTGTTCCAGAGTGAGGGGAGCCTCTGGGATATGAATCTGTCCCTCCAGCATGTCCTATTCATTTCTGTGCTGAGGTTTAAGTCCCTGGAGCATGTAGCTCTAAGGGATTTGGACTTCCTGAGGTGGAGCATGTCCATTAATTTTGGGTTGGACAGGCTTTATACGTCAGGCACAGATCGCCTCTGAGTAGGTGGTAAGCAACTGAGTAGAGCTGGAGTTTCTTTAGCCTAACTGCATAGGACATCTGTTTGAGTCCCTTGATCCTCTTGGTGAGGTACTTTTGGGGTCTTTCCAGTTACTGCAGTTATCGGGTACGGTACATCCCGAATGGGGCATTGTATTCAATTATGGGCCTGATGAGTGATGAGTAGAGGGGCACAATGACCTCGATCTAGATGTGAACCCTTTCGTGATAATGTGGGCTATATAGAAGATCTTTCTAACCACTTTGGCAACATGATTGTCAAAGGAGAGATTGCTATCTACTTGGGCCCCCAAATCCCTAATTACTTCTTCCGTACTTAATGGATTACCACCTATGTGGTAATTTGTGGGCACTTTGTTTTTCCCAACGGGGATGACTATGCACTTTTTGGCATCTAGCTTTAGGCCATGGCTCTGGCACCAGTTATCCATCTCGGAGAGACCCTTGTGGAGGATGCTTGTGTCAGTCGGCGAGTCGATTATGGCACCCAATTTGCAGTCATCTGTGAACTTGGTCAGCCATAGTCCTCCCATGTTAGCCTGTACCTCAGAAAAATATATAACCGAACAAGAGAGGTCCCAGGACTGTGCCTTGTGGGACGCCACTTGTAACTGGTTTAGAGTCTGACATGGCACCTGCAATTCTGACCATGTGGGTTCTATCCCAGAGCCAGTTTGCAACCCATCTTGTGACATAGGGGTTGATATTTAAGCTGGTCAGCTTATTTATGATGCCCGAGTGGGGTATTGTGTCGAAGACTTTTGCGAGGTCCAGGTAGGCTGTGTGGACTACCTTCCCTTCATCTATGGCCTTGGTGACTGTTTCAAAGAAGTCAACCAGGTTCAAGAGGCAAGATCTGCCCTTAACAAAGCCGAATTGGGTAGGATCCAATGTTTGGAGGTTCCCAATGTCTTTGTTTATGAGTTCCATGATGATACGCTCCATAGCTTTGCAGACCAGGCTAGTCAGGCTTATAGGGCGATAGTTTCCGGGGTCTGTTGTGGCACCACCTTTGTGGAGTGGGACCACTGTTGCTGTACACCATTCCTTGGGTACATATCCTGTAGTAAGGCTGAGACTGAACAGTGACTATGTGAGGGTTCAGTTCTTCTTGGAGCTCATGTCCGGTCCCATTGATGCTGTGTTTTTTGCTTCGGAGAGGGCAGCTCTCACCTGTGCATCTGTGATGTCAGGGACGCTACACTCTGTTGGGATAGACATTTGCTCTTTTGGGGGAAGGGGAGAAGTTTGCACTGAACCTGTCTGCCAGGATGTTGGCAATGTCTGTGGGTTCAGTGTATTTTTTGTCATTTTGCACTAACTCAGAGCATATCTGGGAGTTGCCACCCAGGTTCCTGACATAACTAAAGAAGGCCTTGTGATTATCTTTAGCATCTTGTGCAATTTTTCTTTCGAAGCTGGCCTTAGATGATTTTATGGGAGATCGTAGTTTCTTGCTAGTACTGATCAGAGATGCCTTCCCTTTTTGGGATTTTGCTCTATCATGTAGTAGCTTCCTCCTTCTGTTGTACAGCTTATTTATGGCTGGGGTCTACCAGACAGGTCTCCTGCCTTTGGGGGAGTGAGTCTTGGTTTTATTTGGGATAGCACGATCCATGCATTCCTGTAGGTGTCCATAGAATGCATTTGTAAAGGATTCTGCAGTTTGGGCCGTATTTTCCACTGGCCCGGGGACTTTGAAGGAGACAGTGATGAGCTGTGTGCATCCCAATGGCAGCACAGTTTGCGGACAGTCTTGCAAAATGCCTAGCGTGGGTTTCAAACCAATACTCCTCACGGTAAATCTTTTAAATGTGACGCAATATTTCCCAATCAACCGACATTAATAAACTACACAAAAACTTTATTATACAGACTAGCAAGATTAAACACATTAGTCTTTTACACAAATACTTCATTAGAAAAGTTGTAATACTATGAAATCTCATTAAATAATTACACCACCAGATTGTGTGTATTGACCAGCCAGTAAGAATCACCAAAAGTTAATGTGTGTGTTAACAACAGTTGGTATACTATGTATAATAAATATGAAAACAAAATCTACAGCAATGCCTTTTTAAAGAGCTGCAATTAAAGACTTTTGAAACAATATGTAAATGTGTACATAAAATTTGTGTGTGTTGTATCTGATTTATATAATGAAACAATGCTGACATCTACAGGCTTAATGACATGCAAAAATACATTACTAACTGTAACAAAATGTTACCTTATAGAACAAGTTGCGAACAGATATACCACTGATGTTGTACAGATCAAAACAGAAAAATGACACCAAGTTAAGACCGACAATATGTAGAAAATGATACAACAGTAATGATAAGTACAAATGGTGACAGATATACTGGCAACTGAAATTTGTGGTGCAAGTCATCCCTTTGCTGTTAATGAGTACTGCTCAATATCTGAGTTTTTTGGCTTCTGCTACATACCTACAATCAACTGCATTACTAGCTGAGTTAAATACAAACTTGCAGTGTAAAATATTGTATTGCATTTTATTTTTCTATTTAATTGTTTCATTGAATAATGTGGTCTGTGTCTCTCTGTAGTTATTTATTTTTCTATGTAACTGTTTCACAGAATACTGTGGTCTCTCTCTGCAGTTAGTTTCCCATCCTCCCTCCCTGTTCTTGTTCTGGTATTAATCTTAGTGGCTTTGGAATTGCCCGCCCCTCCTGTAAATTTGTATTTGAACACTTCTCCTGGACATTTGCTCACTCAATCAAGTACAGTGAGATCATATTTTGACTTCACACACTCCTAGCAGTCCCATCTGTTCAGCTCTATCCCAGCTCTATTCCAGTCTAGTGCCACTAGCTCATTCTACCTAATAGAGAGAGAATATTTGTGAAGGGCATGCCACTTACGTCCTTAATTTTGAATTATCTTCTGTTTCTCCTTTCTCCCTTTTCAATTTACAAATATTCTAAGCTTGTTTCCTGCCTTTCCTGTAACTAGTTTAGTCCAGATACAGATTTGCTGTAACCAGGATTGTTTGTAAGCTTTTGAGCCCCCAAAGCCTTTCTGTGTTAGAGGGAAGCCTTCTAGCTTATCAGTGGGACTGGTAAGCACTAGGTAGCCTAGCTACCACAAGAGTGGTTTCTGGCCCAGAAATTGTAGTTTATTGGCCATTTGGGCAGTTTTTCCATCTCTTTCAAATTTCTGGTTTAAAAGCCTGTGTTTGTGCTTGTTTCCCACCTTTCCTGTAACAAGTCTAGTCCAGATACAGATTTGCTGTATCCAGGACTGTTTGTAAGCTTCTGAGCCACCCAAGCCTTTCTGTGTTGGAGGGAAGCCTTCTAGCTTATCAGTGGGAGTGGTAAGCACTAGGTAGCCTATCTACCACAAGATCCAGGTACAGATTCTTAGTTTTAGCACTTGAATTTGCTTATAGGTGCTCAGCACTTGTTCAGAACTTGTTGTTAGCAATAAATAAGCTACAAATTACTACAGCACGCAACCTTCCTCTTTACCTAGAGGAAAACAGTTTTTGTACTTACTTTCCTCACCTGCTTAGAGAAAAACAGCTCTTATACTCACTTTCCTCACTTGTCTAGAGGAAAGTAGTTTTTTCTTCAGGCATGTCAAAGGGTCAGCTCCCAGTGTTCTCTCCTGTCTATCTGATGAATTTGGGCATCTTGGGGCAATGTAGCAATTGCCTCATGTACACAGACAACCCTCTCCTCCTACCACCCAACACCACAACCTGTGAGATTCACTTATCTAGCCAAACGCTGTCTCCAAGACTGAACTTGACAGTCAAGAGGAAAAGGTAAACACTTGCACCAAACCACACTCATCACATAGTCCCACTAAACCTACACCAGCAAAATCCACACACAGAAACACAAAAACATTCACGGAGGCTCTCAGTAATAATCTGCTCAAGCAACAGACACCTCCAAGGCAGAAACGCAAGCAACCTCCACAGACTCAGTGTGCCAGTAAACCAGAGTCTATAAGGCAAAACAACGTATCCAACACACTAGTCATAGGTGACTATACAGTCAGGCACAATGAAGTCCCACTCACCAGGCTAAACAAGGAGAAGGTTACTGTCAGCTGCGTGTCGGGTGCCAGGATCTGCCACATAACCCACACAGTCAGGTCACTCCACGTCAAGTACAAATATGACTCGGTCATTGTCCATGTTGGTGTCAACCTGAGATGTACCTCCCTGGACTACATGAAAAGAGACATGGAAGAGCTCTCCGATCTTGTAGCCAAGGCAGGCATGACCCTAGCCCTGAGTAGCATCCAGCCATTGCCCAGAATGATACCACAGTACAAGAAAAAAAATGATTGACTTCAACAATTGGCTAAGCTTCTGGTGTCATTCTAAGGGGATCCAGTATCTGTCTGTCTGGGACGAAATGGTTGACAGGCCACGATGCTTTGCCAGAGGTGGCCTGTACCTGTCGCCACTGGTATTCCGGATACTGGCTAAGGGTCTTACCAGCCCTATAGTGTCTTTTTTAGGCAAGGTTCAAATGACAAATTCACCATCATAACAGGAGCAGGCAAGCAAAACCTGAGGGTAATGCTACTCAATGCTAAAAGTCTAAATCTCAAAATGCACTCGCTTGAGGCACTCTTTAAAATGGAGAACATTGATATCTGTGCAGTGACTAAGACCTGATTCAAGGCTCTAGAGAGCACCCCTGGCATTACCAGGCTATAACTCATACCACACTTTTCGGCCATCTAACCTGGACCAGAATACCAAAGGCGGAGGTGTTTCCATATTCATTAAGGATATCCACACCTCCAGGCTAGCTGCGCACCATAACGCATCTGAGGTTATCCAAGTGCAACTAACTCTGGGCAAAACTGTAATCCAAACTGTAGCTTGCTACCATGCCCCAGGATTCCCACTCCTCTTTTCTTGATATACTGGAAAATATTAGGGTTCAACCAAACACCATAATAATGGGCGATTTCAACTACCCCACCATTAACTGGGAAAACTACTAATGTGCCAACTCCTTCCCTCAACGCTTTCTGGAATTTATAAATTCCAACGCCCTGGATCAACTTATCCACACCCCCACCAGGGGCAACAATATCCTAGACTTAGTCATTACCAACATGAGTGACTGGTGTTCCACACCTGAAGTCAACTCCTCGTTAGTCAGATCCGACCATAAGCTAATCACCCTAGATATCCGCATCCCGCCCCCATCCACCATTAAGAAAACCACTGTAAAACATTTCTCCAAAGCCAACTTCATGCTTCTTATAACAGAAGTGGCAAACTTCATGACACCCATGCAGATGGACAATACAGTTATGACTGCTGAATCCTACACAAATGCACTCTATATGCACTTACACGAGTGCATGGATTGTGCTATCCCAAACAGAACCAAGACACTATCCTCCAAAGAAAGGAAGCCAATCTGGTGGTCCCCTGCCATAAACAAACTCTACAACAGAAGGAAGAAACTGTTGCAAAAGAAAGTAAAATCCCATGAGGGAAAGATGTTCACACAGCCTACCTAGACCTCGCAAAAGCTTTCGACACCATTCCCCATTCTAGTATTATAGACAAGCGCACCAGCTTGAACATAAACCCCTACCTCTCGAGATGGGTTGCCAAATGGCTCATGGATAGAACCCACATGGTGAGAGTTGCTGGCTCTACGTCCGACTCTAAACCGGTTACAAGTGGTGTCCCCCAGGGCTCAGTCCTAGGACCCCTCCTGTTCGGTATATACTTCTCAGTGGTACAGGCAAGCATAGGACTATGGCTGACCAAGTTCGCAGACGACTGCAAACTAGGGGCTATCTAGGTGCCATAATTGATTCTTCGGCTGATACAGACACCCTCCAGATGGGTCTCACTGAGGCGGATACCTGGTGTCAAAATCATGGCCTCAAGCTAAATGCCAAAAAGGGCATAGTCATCCCCTTTGGAAAACTCAAAGTACCCGCGGACTACCACATAGGTTGTAGTCCCCTAAATACAGAAAATGTAATAAGGGATCTGGAGACCCAAGTAGATAGTAATCTCTTCTTTGATAATCATATTGCCAAGGTGGTTAGAAAATCCTTCTATGTGGCCCACCTAATCAAAAAAGGGTTCGCATATAGAATAAAAGAGGTTATTGTGCCTCTCTACTCATCACTCATTACACCCATCATAGAATACAAGGCCCCATTTGGGATGTACCTTACAAGACACCTGCAACAGCTGGAAAGACCACAAAAGTACCTCACCTAGAGGATTACTGGCCTCAAACAGATGCCCTATGCAACCCAACTCAAGAAACTCCAGCTGTACTCGGTTGCATACCGCTTACTTAGAGGTGATCTCTGCCCGACATACAAGGCCATGTCCAACCCAGAATTGATGGACATGCTCATAGGTTCATAGGTTGGTACTAGGCTATCAGCCCTAGGGCCTATACAAGCCTAGCCATAACAATTCCCTGGCTATTTCTTCCCACATTATTTACTTTCCTGGACCCCTGTCTAGCAGGGCGACTGACGTGATCCCTGGGGTGAATTTCCTTTCTCCCATCCAATCGTCAAGGTTCCTCTTGAAGAGGTCAAAGAGGCACTCTGATTGACATGTATGGGCAATCTATTCCAGAGACTGGGGAGTCTCTGGGTCAGGAACATATCCCTCCAGCATGTTTTGTTTATTGTGATGACAAGGTTTAGATCTCTGGAACGTGTAGCTCTGAGGGATTGGGATTTCTTTAAGTGTAGCATGTCCAACAGCTCTGGGTTTGACATGGCCTTGTATGTTAAGCAGAGATCGCCTCTGAGTAGACGATACGCGACAGAGTATAGCTGGAGTTTTTTAAGGCGGTCAGCGTAGGGCATCTGCTTTAAGCCTGTGATTCTTTTAGTGAGGTATTTCTGAGGCCTTTCCAGTTGTTGCAGATGTCTTGAGAGGTACATACGAAATGGGGCGTTGTATTCTATAATGGGTCTAATGAGGGATGAGTACAGTGGGACAATGACCTCCTTTTTTCTGGATGAAAAGCCCTTCGTGATGAGGTGTGCCACATAGAAGGATTTCCTGACTGTCGTGGCGATGTGGTTATCAAAGGTGAGACCACTGTCCACCTGTGTCCCTAAGTCTCTAATCACACTTTCTGTGTTTAGTGTACTGCCACCTACATGGCAATTCATGGATACATGTCTTTTCCCAAAGGGAAGCTTACACGCTCTAGAGATATAAACCTCACCACAATGATAAATAGGACATGCTGGAGGGATAGATTCCTGTCCCAGAGACTCCCCATGCTTTGGAACAGGATTCCAATATACATCAGGCAGAGCCCCTCACTAACACTTTTCAAGAGAAACCTTGATGGGTGGAGGGAAACAGAAAATTTACTCCGGGGATCACTGCAGTGGCTCTGCTGGACAGTGGTGCAGGGAACTAATGGCTGTGCTGGACAGAGGCACAGGGAACTAATCTAAGGGGGTGGCGAAAGCCAACACATTCTGGCTAGGCTTATAAATGCTCTTGGGCAGATAGCCTAGTACTTACCTATGAACCTATGAGTGGAGAAGCTCCCAGGTCAGCCTCAGTAAGAAGATGAGATCCCTTATAAGATCCTCCAAAGCTAGCTACGAAAACAAAATTGCCACTGATTCTAAGGGCAACCACAAAGCATTCTAAAGCTACGTCAAGAATCTCAATGGCAACATCCAGATCTGCTCCGAGTTACAGCACAATGGCACGAAAAGTATAGAAGCAACTGATATTGCCAACATCCTGGCAGATAAGTTCAGTGCTAATTTTACCCCCCTCTCACCCCCTACAGGGCCCATATCTATAAAGTAAGAATGCAGAGTCCCTGTAATCACATCTATGCAGGCAAAAGCTGCACACTCTAAAACCAAAAACACAGCATCCATGAGACCAGACAACATCCCAGGCTGCATTTTACACGAACTTCAGAACAAAATGGCTCCCCACCTGAGCACCATGTTCAATCATAGTCTCACGTCAGACTTTGTGTCCATTGAATTGCACACAGCAACAGTTATCCCATTCCACAAAGGCGGAGCCACCAATGATCCTGGGAACTATCGGCCTATTAGCCTGATGAGCCTGGTCTGCAAGGCCATTGAACGTATCATCATAGAACTCATAAACAAAGACATTGGTAATCTCCAAACCGTGGACTCCACCCAGTTCTGGTTTGTGAAACGCAGTTCATGCCTTCTGAACCTGATCGACTTCTTTGAAGCAGTCACCAAAGCTTCTGTAAGAGGGC
>NC_056745.1:1055416274-1055461274 GCF_019279795.1 Protopterus annectens
TGAACCTTATCGTTAAAGATATAGTTAATCTCCACACACTTGACCCTAACTCAGTTATGGATTTGTGAAAGGGAGATTGTGTCTGTTAAACCCGGTGGACTTCTTCGTGACAGTCCAAGGCCCTGGACAAGGGGAGATTTGTGCCTATCCCCCACTCAAGCATCATTGAGAAACCCACCCTGTTAAGCTGGCAACCCTTAGATTATTAAATGGGTCATTAAGTGTCTCGCTGATAGCACCCATACAGTCAAAATAGGGGAATGAACCACAAACAGCAAAAAATCCATCTCAGAAATAAATACTGGGCCAAATGGCGTATGACAAAAAACTCTGCTGACCATCAAAACTTTAGACAACTGAGAAATGACACTAAAAAAATCTATACTGTCTGATAAAAGAAACTGCTACTTACAGTTCCAGCAAACTAAACATAATAACCCACAAAAATTCTGGGCAAGTATTAACCAACTACTACACCCAGGTCAATCCATTACACCTAACACACAAGGCACGGACCAGGAGAACCCAAAGCACACTGCCAATGCCTTCAATACCTTTTTCACTGAGGCCATTCAAACACTTGCCAGTCACCTGTCACCTAATAATTTCACTTTACCTATCTCTAACATAACTCCACCCCCTCCATTTCTCTTCCAACCTGTCCCTACAACATATATTCTTTCCCTTATCCAAAAACTTAAACCTTGCTCTTCTTCAGCAGACCAATTACCAGCTGAATATCTACAGAAATCAGCCAAATCCATCACCTATCCCATTTTCATTCTGATTAACAGAACCATTAGTGAAGGACACATCCCAAGCATCTGGAAAGTCTCCCATATTATCCCCCTTCATAAAGGTGGAAACTCCACTGAATTCTCCAACTACCGTCCCATAGCCCTGCTTTCACCTTTGGCAAAACTAATGGAAAAATGCATCCATAAGCAACTGCTAGACCACCTAATCCAAAATAACTTACTTTCCAGCTGTCAACATGGTTTCAGACCTTCTCACAGCAGTACTACTGCCCTCCTTTCCTTTACTGACTGTATTAACGAAAAACAAAATGCCAATATGCTTTCCTCTGCACTATTTATCGATCTGTCCAAGGCATTTGATATGGTTAATCACCAAATACTTATTAATATCCTCAAATCCCTGTCACTAGATACACTCACTATTAAATGGTTCCAATCCTATTTAGATAACAGACAAGAGGCAGTACTTTGGCACAACACTCTATCTACCCACCTGCCCATTAACATTGGCGTCCCTCAAGGGTCCATATTAGGGCCTCTTCTTTTCTCCATATTCACCAATGACCTTCATCTAGCAATCCCCCAAGCTACATGCATTCAATACACCGACGATTCTACACTTACATGCACAGCCACATCCACTTCTAAACTTCACTCCCTTACCCAAGAAGTATTTAATACAGTAGAACAATGGTTTACACAACATTGCCTTCTGTTGAACCCCAAAAAAACTAAACTCCTCCTTTTCAATCCTACTCGTAAGACCGCCCCAATAGATTTCTCAGTTACATCCACTAGTGGTACTCCCATATCATCTGATCCAACTACCAAACTACTTGGTATTACCATAGACAACAATCTTAACTTTGATATCCATATAACAATACTATAAAAAACGTTAACAAAAAACTAGGCTCTCTCTACAGAGTCAAACCCTTCCTTTCACCAACAATCAGAATAACTATTGCTTATACCCATCTAATCTCTACACTCCTCTATGCCTCACCCATATTTACTAATTTATCTAAAAATAACCTCACCAAACTGGAAATCCCCTACAATAACATTGCCAGGTTTGCTACTGGCAACCCATTTATAGCCCACCACTGCTATAATCTTAAGCAGCTAGGATGGCTAGAAATTCAGAATCTGCTTAAATTCCACCAACTAACCATTGCCCATAAGATTCTGTACCAACCTCCAGTACTCCTATACTATCTACCCTCATCATTCCCTATAATAATCTGAAATCCTTGCGCTCACCACACAAACTTCTAGTGAACACCTCTAAATCTAATAACAGGGCTGGGGACTCTCTTTTCAGTAATACTGTTGGAAAATCCTGGAACCTTCTCCCCAGTGAACTTTCCTCAGTTTCCTCCACGTCTCTTTTCAAAAACAGACAAACTTTTCCTAAGAACACACTGGCTATGCCCCTGTACTAAACCTGACTAATCATTTTTCTACTCATTAACAGGCACTGCCTACCCACTACTTCCCTACAACTAGTTCTACTTTCCTTACTTGCCACATTACCTTTTTCTGATTCCTTATCCTTCTTTTCATCCCGAGCTTACTCATAGTGTGACAACTCTTTATTAATATAATTACACAAGATGCCTCTTTTATTGTTACTTTCTGTATTCTACATGTAATTTGCACTGTACCTGCCTATTGCACTGCAAAGTATTTCTGCCCTCTGTAATTTTTGCATTGTATCTGCCCTTGGCACTGTGAAGTATTTCTGTCCTCTTTGATTTTTTCTGGGTTAACTTCAAATGCTCTTTGTAAATATAAATGTAATTATTTCCTCTTATCCCAGACCTTATCTCCCAGACTATAGTATATTATTAGACCTGCATTTTTTGTACTGTACCTGAATTTTGAAATGAGAGGTATTTAGACCTCTATGATTATTTCTGTATTAACCTGTAACATAATTGTATGTAAAAATGTTTTTGTTATTTTTTTTGCAAGGAGCTTATCTTCCCGGGCCTCTACTGAAAATGGACATATATCCAAGTTAGACTAGCCTGTCAACAAATGTAAAATAAAATAAATCAATAATCTGTGACCAGTGGTGTTCCACAGGGATAAGCCCTGGTACTTCTACTGTTTGGAATCTATTTCTCCAAAGTACAAGCTAAAACTAAAGAATCTGTGGCTGAGAAACTTTGCTTAAGACTGCAAACTGGATGCAGTCATTGAATCTCCAAACAATGTTAATATCCTACATGAGGGTTTAACACAAACAAATGATTGGTGACAAAGTCATGTTCTTAAACTCTATGCAAAAAAATGTATTATCATCCATTTCTGTTAAGTGTTATGTTCATGCTAACTACCACATCAATAACACCTTAAGTACGCACTCACAGCAAACTTAATTTTGATAAACTTATGTCCACCACGGTAAGAAGGGCATTCTATATTACTCATCTCATAAGTAAGGGCATTGCATCCAGAAAAAAAGGTTATATCAGCTATGTACTCTTCCTTCATCAGGTCAATAATTGAATACAATGCCCCTTTTGTTATGTACCTGACCAAGCACCTGTATGAATTCATGAGACCACAAAGCTTGCTCACACAGAAAATTCAAGGTTTTTAGCATCTGTCCTCCGTGGATCATCTGAACTCACTGTCACTTTATTCTGTCTCATACAGACTGCAATCTTTGACCCTGCTTTATTAGAATTTCTGCACATCCACCATAGAAATAGTAGACAGGTTACTTGCTTTAAAGAACCAAACTGGTAGTTGACATTAATACAACTTGAGGGAGGGACAGATTTGTCTCATAGAACTTACCACATCTGCGGAATGAACTCCCACTTCATGTCAAATAGAACTCGCTGGCCCTCTTCAAATGCTATTGGGAAAATTGGAAGGGTAACAGTACATTGACCATGGGAGGTTTTACCTATGTCCATCTTGGACAGGGGCAAATGGTGCTTATTGTGGAAATAAGGGTAGAACTTGGCTAGGCTTTCTAAAGGCTTACAGACACTAGCCTAGTACCTTCCTATGATACAAGGATCCTGTGTAGCTTCAACTTTTCCCTATCTTTAATAGCACCAATTCTGCAGCTGAATGATACTTCATAGGTTCACAGGACAATACTAGGCAGTTGGCTGGGAGGCCCTTATAAGCCTAGCTAGGAATTTCGCCCATGTTCCCACATAGTCAGTATCAGTTTCTCCTGTCCACCAGGAACACAGGTGGTATCCCAGAGGTGTTTTATCTGTTTGCCATCCAGTCGTCCTGGTTCATCTTTAAGATGGTTATTGAGGTACTCTGCTTGACATGGAGAGGAGTCTGTTCAACAGATAGTGGTGTATTTGGGACACAAAGGTATCCAGCCAACAAGCTCAATTAATGACACAGACCAGGTTGAGTCCTTGTGTACAGCTTGCGCGAGTGGAATTAGACCTACGGATATGCAGCAACTCCATCAATGCTGCAACTGATATGGCCGTGAGTGCCACACACAGGTCACCTCTGAGCAGTCTGGACAAGACTGAGTACAGGGACAAGGCTGTCAGCCTATCAGTATAGGATACGTATTTTAGTCCCTTTATCTTCCTGGTCAGGAACCTCTGGGGTCTCTCCAGCTGCTGCATGTGCTTCGCAAGGTACATTTCGAACAGGGCATTGTACATCATAATGGGTGTGAGAAGGGCAGTGTACAGGGATGTTATGACATCCTTGTTCAGGGATGAAATACCCTTACTTATGAGGTGGGACATTTAGAAAGTCTTCCGTGGTACATAGACAACGTGGTGATCAACAGTGTGATTGCAATTGACCTGGGTGCCCACATCCCTCACAACTGATTGCATGCTTAGTATATTGTTATTACTGTGACAATTATTGCGAATGACATTTTCCACAAAAGGGATTATGATGCATTTCTCGGCATTCAGTTTGAGGCCATGATTCTTGCACCAGTGTTGTAAAACTGTATTGCTCATCAGATGAGGTTTTGAAAGCACAACTGCAAGGATTCAAAATTTTTTCAGATGATATAAGAATGTGATTTGGTCATGATGAAGGTACTAAGGCAACCTTTAAAGCAGGAAAATTGCAGCACCAAGAAAATATCTGTTTGGGACAGGAATGTGATATAAAACAATGTGAGCAAGAGTGTGTGTATAAATAATTGGGAATTGATGAAGGATGAACACTAAAGCATGAACAAATGCAAATGAAACTTAAGGAACATGTTAGAAGACAAATTAATGCTGAAAACAGTGTTTGACATCTAGGAACAAAATTCAAGCTATAAAACAATTTGCTGTTCCTGTCGTAACTTACAGTTTTGGAGTGATTGAATGACCACAAAACGTATTAGTCAAGAAAACAAGGATGCTTGCTGCTTACCAAATGACTAAAAAAAAAAAAAAATCAGTGCATACCAAGACTACATTTTAGCCATTCTGAATGAGGTTTGGGTCTCCTTGAAATTGATTACATGTATTGATCTGTAATCCTGGGAAAGCACACATATCTGCTGACCTCCCAAGACCCAAGCATAGATAAAGTTTTGAAACATGAGGAGAATAAATCTAAGATGACTTCTCTGCTTAGTCTAGCAGAAGCTTATCGGCAACAAGCAGGAATGGAAATCAAACCAGTAGATCAAAATCAGGCAACAACTGAATGTGCCATAAAACAAAGGAAAGAATATAAGAATGACGGACCAGATGAGAAGTCAAGAAATGAGGTAAATGCATAAAGAGAGTTGCAAGTATCGAAAACGTCTGGAAGAACCTTATGGTGATCAGGACTAAAAGAATGAATGGTTAGGCAAATTCAAACCAAGACATGAAAAGTTGTTATTGGTGGCCGAAGATAGAAGGCTACGTACACGTTGGTTTAGAAAAGTCTACTGAACACGAGGGAGAAACAGAGAAATGTAACTTTTGTAAAACAGAATTGGAAACAGTTGTACAACTCATTGCTGGATGTGATATATCAATGGCAGAAGGACTGCATACTGAAAGGCTTAATAATGCGGCAAGACTGTAGCACTGGGGATTCCGGTATTGAAGTGGCTGAAAAACACTAGAAATATTATCTACGAAGCATCACAGAAAATAATGACATATACATTGTATCGCACTATTACCAACAGTTAAAAAAAGACATGCTAGAAAAGTAGATGTAGTGGTTCATAAAGAGAAGACAAAAGTAGAAGTGATTATTGAAACCGCTACACCCAGTGACTACAGTGTCTTGCATATAGAGAGACCCAAAGTTGTAAAATATTAGGATTTGCAGGCAGAAACAAAAGCAATCGGGATTAAAGATACACAGACAATTCCAACAGTAGTAGGAGCAATGGGTCCTATAGAAAGAGTCTACAATCTTACTTAGATATGTTAGCATTACATGTAATCCCATACAAATTGCAGGAGCAGCCATTTCTGAGCACATTGGAGTAGATTCAAAGAGCACTTGTGGCTGACAAAGACTGAAAGAATACTAATTGCATGTACTGTAATCATACTTTGACTTAGGAATGGGGTCCTTTGCTGTCATGGTATTAGAAACTCAAAAGATTTGGAGAAAATGAAGTATATATCTATATATATATATATATATATATGGGTCTACTTCATTTGCCCTAACTTCCAATTGACTGACACCTATTTGACTGAGACCAAATGACTGAAATTTCATTTGACTGACACTTCATTTGACTGACAAGTATTATTGGCAGTCTCCAGAGCACTGTAAGGCAAGTAAATGGAATATGTCCCCTTCCCCACTGTAGTGCGACCCTGGAGTTAGAATATATAGTTAGGGGGTTGTGGAGAGCACAGCCCCCCACAATGGAGGGTATGGGGGCAAAGCCCCCCACTTACTTTTGTTTTACTAAACAATATTAAAGCAAAACTAAACAATATAATATGAAATTAAGTGGGGGGCTTTGCCCCTCACAACCCACTGTGGGGGGCTTTGCCCCCCCACACCCCCCACCTATATATTCTAACTCCAGGGTCACACTACAATGGGGAAGGGGACATATTCCATTTACTTGCCTTACAGTGCTCTGGAGACTGCCAATAATACCTGTCAGTCAAATGAAGTGTCAGTCAAATTAAATTTCAGTCAAATGGGTGTCAGTCAATTGGAAGTTAGGGCAAATGAAGTAGACTGATATATATATATATATATATATATATATAGAGAGAGAGAGAGAGAGAAAGAGAGTACAATAAGTGTTATTTGTAATGCTATAGTCTCCATTTTTACACCTGTGGTTAACAGAATGCAGGTTGATAGCCTGCTTGTACACCTTAAATGTAACTATACTCTGACTTAGGATTGAGGTGCGTTCCCCCTCCTGGTATTAGAAACCCAACAGACTTGGAGGAAATAAAACAGATTAAGGGGGTATAGAGTTACATCTTAAGATTGCAGTAAACATATACAATGTAGCAGAATGTTAAGATTTGTTAGCTTTTGCTGAACAGAGGTAGTACACACTGATATAAGTAAATGGCTGCGAAGTTTATATAATACTTAAGGACCAGAAAGCATCAGACCTTTTTCTGCAGCCTGATTATTTGTACCTTCAAGTACTGTCACTTGGCACTAGACGTGACAAGGAGTACATTATAACAAGACTGATAGGAGGACTTTTTCATGTTTTAGACTGGTGCAGTACACCTGCTAGACCCACTACTACCAAAAAAATTTTTTTTTTTTGTTTTATCATCTTCACCTTACCTGGGGTGCATTTATCATATGTTGCCTCACATGAATACTGACTGGAGTGCTGGATGTAACCTCTCATCAGAACATATCAGTAGTAAAACTACTTTACTGTCCAGTGTTTAGCCAGTATGTGACAGAGGACTTTATTTTCTAGCTTGTACTGTGGGCAAATGATTATATACTGAAGTCAGAAAAGAGTGCCCAGTACCAGGAACCCGTAACCTAATGCTAATGGTGGGATTGGTGTTATGTGCCCTTATTGGCCAGTATTTGCCTGCCATGAAGTCTAACAGCCTTGGGTCAATAAAGTACTGGCCGGCCAGTGTTCAGTTGCCCAGCATGGAATACCTGGGAAAGCAAAGAACAGGGCATCTGTGGCACTCAACCAGTTTTCTGGGAAATATGTCAGTAGATGGGACAAAGAAACTATTAGTTTGGAAGGAAAAGACAAATAGATAAATAAGGTAGTCACACACCGTTCATAAGGGATGCCTGAAACAATTTGCTCACAAATCCACAGGAAATCAAACTGCGGATAGAAGGAGTACTTCCAACAGCTTATGAATGAATAAAACCACACAGAAGCTATACTGCCCTAGACACATCTTATGATGAGAGAAAATGAGGGGCCTACCACAGAAGACATAAGATGAGCAGTAAGAAAAGATGAAGTCAGGGAAAGCAGCATGCTCACATGAGGTCACAGCAGATATGACAAAGATGCTGGGTGAGACAGAGGAGAAACAGCATCTGAGGGTACTCACAGTAGTGTGGAGAGAAATGTGTATTTCAGATGACTGAAAAATAAGTATATTTATGCAAGAACAAAGGGCACATTTACAACTGTGGGCAGTACAGAAGTATCAAAATCTTGTCACATTGCATGAAAGTTCTGAAGAGAGTGACTGATAAACATATGCAGAGTAATTGAATGTAAGATGGGAGATGATAAACATGTACGCAGAGCAGTTGAAAGTAAGATGGGAGATGAGCATTTCAGATTCAGATCAGGATAGAGCAAAACTGACCCAATGTTTGCAGGGAGACAAATAGCAGAGAAGAAGCTAGTGCTGAGGAAAGAGTCCAACTGGGCATTCTAAAACTTGGAGAAAGCATATGATAAGGTTCCAAGAAAGCAGATTCGGGCAGTCCTGCAGTGGTTCAAAGTCCCAGAAACATTGATGAAATTAGTACAAGCTATATATAAGGACCTAATGTCTCAAGTATGAACAGTGTTCGAGCAGTTAAGAAGCCAGACGTAATGGAGATGAAGTTCCTGAGATGGGAGGTAAGATGCATACTGTGGGATAGATGAAGACATTAGGACATAAGGGCAAAAGCCAGAGTAGCTGTGATTGCAAAAAAAGGTCAAGCAGAATACAATCGATTACAGTGGCTCAGGCGCATGTGCATATAAGCAGAAGACAATGTGGTGAAGAAGTTTGGGACAGACAGGAAGAATACAAGAGAAAATGAGGTCATCCAACAAAGAGGTGGAAGGATTGTGTGACAGAAGAGGTGTGACAGTCAGTCATGGGTGAAGACGGCAGGAGAGCGGCATGGAATCGAGATAGATGGCAACAGTTGGCCCGACACCATATCAGAATGGGAAGAAGGGGACTGGTGATGATGATGGCACGATAGTTTTGTTCATCATGGTATCACTGTAACTCTGCTATATTACATTGTGCTTTACTCAGCATGCAGACACAATCCCTTTATGCTATATTTATAATTAGCTCACTGTTGCTTTGAGCAATGAGCTCATCTAAAATTAATGCTATGCAGGTGAGCTCTTGTTGTCTTTGAATCCTAGCCAGTATCCCTTCATACCCCTTATCACCTAAAGTAAAGTCAGAGCATTCCTACCACCACCCTCTGGATTTAGCACCCTTTCCTGCACTATATAATTTGATGACAGCTTCTGTATAACCCCGTGAACAACTCACTTGAGGAAAAAAAAAAAGAGGTTGTGAGGTAATGGTGTATGCAGAGCTTTTTAAATAGTATAAACACACACAGTATCTTCTGCATTGACACACTCAAACATTGTGCATTCACACACACAAACACACACACACACACACACACACACACACACACACACACAGTTCATTCACTCATGCATTGCTAATTCTCTGTCATACACACACACACGCACAGTCTCTTCTGCATTCACACACTCAGACATTCATCGCAAACTGGCTCATACACACGCCTTACACAGTTTCTTGTGCATTCACACACACAAACATTCTGCTTAGACACACACACACTGTTCATTCTGTCATGCATCGCTATCTGTCTTTCTCACTCATGCATACACGGGCTCTTCTGAATTCACACACAGACATTCTGCTTTCACTCATGCATTCAAGGAACCAACATGCAATCAAAACGAGAACCACACTCATACACATACATACACACACCAAAACACACTTGGCATACCACTAGACTATACATTTTTTCATTGGAATGTCTGGTTTTAGGGATAATTTTTTGTTCTGTGTTGTATATAGTTGTTTACTGGCAAACTGGGGGCAAAAGATGCAAGTTAGAAAATATGGGCAGTGCTATGCATCATACCTCTGAACTGTACAGATTTTCACAATGTCCAGATTTTTTACTCATATCTTTGGTCTGTTTCTGTTAAACTTCTGTTTTTTTGGCAAACAGTTGGTAATTCAGTGAAGTCAAAGGAAAAAAATAAAGGCCAGAGAATTAGGTTTCAGACTTCATACCCTTTAGACAATCCATGCTAAATTCCTACCTCTCAACTGTCCAGAATTTTGCAGAAAATACAGATTTGTGCCTCATATCTGTTCCTACTCAAAGTTATGGTCTTAATTTTTGTGGAAAATCATTGAGGACTGAATTTACTAAATCATGACAAATGTTTAAGTTCATAAGAGCAACATTTAAAAAAATTGTCTCTATTTCTCGGGCTTTGTCCAGATGTTTTATACTAAGAGGTTGAGAGCTATGCAACCTGTTATTCTATCAACTTTCTAAGTTTGTAAGAACAATATTTAAAAAGTCTCAAAATCAGGCTTTGGACATCCCTGAAAAACAGGGACAGTTGCAAAGTATGATTATTGGCCATTACTATGAAGCAGCACCCTACCACCTCAACTAGACCCCAAAAAGAAAATAAAGAAAAAGAGCACTTCACTGTGATAAGCTGAGCGATAGATTGTAATGGATCAGCTTATTACAGTTACATCTATACCCCGAGCTGTTCAATTAAACTAAAAAACAAAACAAAACAGATGTTCCTTTTTCTGGCACACAAACCAGATGGCCAGATACATGACACACACACACCCTTCTCTCATATACATGCATACACAATCTCTTCTTCATTGACCCACACAGACATTCTGCTTTCACACAGGGACTGTTCATTCTCTCATGCATTGATGATTATCTGGCATACACACACAGTCTCCTCTGCATTTGCATACTCAGACATTCATTGCTAACTCTCTGATACACATGCATACACAGTCTCTTCTGCACTCACATACATTCTGCTTGCACACACGCACTGTTCATTCATTCTCTCAAGCATCGCTAATGCTCTTTCATACACATGCATACACAGTCTCTTCTGCATTCATACATGCAGATATTCTGCTTGCACTTGCACACACACACACACACACACACACACACACACACACACACACACACACACACACACACACACACACACACTGTTCATTCATTCTCTCATGCATCGCTAACACTCTCTTACACACACACATACACAGTCTCTTCTGCACTCACATACAGACATTCTGCTTGCACACACGCACTATTCATTCATTCTCTCATGCATCGCTAACGCTCTGTCATACACAGGCATACACAGTCTCTTCTGCATTCACACACACAGATATTCTGCTTGCACACACGCACTGTTCATTCATTCTCTCAAGCATCGCTAACACTCTTTCATACACATGCATACACAGTCTCTTCTGCATTCATACATGCAGATATTCTGCTTGCACACACACTCACTGTTCATTTATTCTCTCATGCATCGCTAACGCTCTCTTATACACACACACATACACAGTCTCTTCTGCATTCACGCACACATTCTGCTTTCACAGATTCACTGCTCATTCTCTCAGGCATCGCTAACTCTCTCATACACACACACAGTCTGTTCAACATTCACACACACAGACGTTATCCTTTCACCCATGCATTCACTAACCCACATGCAATCAGCAGGAGAAAACCAATCATACACATGCATACACACACCAAGGAAGGCCCTGAATACTCTCAACTGTACAGAGTTTCGCACAAATGCCCTTATTTATGGCTCATATTTTTTGTGCCCGTGATCCAAAAGAAAAAAAAAATTGGTTTTCTGGTAAATCAGGGGCAAATGATTAAAGATTGAAGCTATAAAATAACGGCAGACTTTTGACATTCAGGCTTCCTAACCTTCAGAAAATCTACACTAATGCAAAAACTGTTATTCTATCAACTTTCTAAGTTTGTAACAGAAATATTTAAACAATGCCCCTATGTTTGAGTCTTTATCCAGATTTCTTGCTCTAAAAGGTTGTGAGGTATGAGACCAATTGTAGTAACACTAAAGAAAAAAAGTTCAGCTACACTTGCGGTACAACTGCAGGCACAGATTTGTATGCAGTAAAACATTACTATCACCTTACCGAAACAGTTAGTGCAGGTGGTGTTAGTTTTCAATAGGCAATACTGGCTCTGGTAATGTTTTCAGTCCTGAAGGAAACTGTGGTCGTTGATACAGTTCCACAACAACATGTTAATTTTTAGCCACTGTTTACTGGGCTAGCCCTGACAATGTCTATGTCACAGTGTGGGTGGAACATCAGGACAGGAACTACTGATTTGACTGTGTCGAAGGTATGTCATGAAGGTGGTGACAAATTCCACCACAAAGGATGTGATACATAAGAGTGGGGGGTTGGGCCTCCCTGCACTACGCTTAGGTAGGTGAGAAATATATAGGACTGAAAAACTTTTTTGTGCATTCCTGTAACAACAGGTGGCTATGCTGATTTTACAAGGGTAAAATAAAACTAGCATTTGAGTTTAAATGTGTTGGAGCCTGGAGTGTTCCTTTAAGTTTATGATGGTTAGAGGGAGGATGTTGCCTTCTAAATTTGTTAGAGACTTGTGAAGTTAACACTTTTGTTATGCAGAACCGCGGTTCTAGTTCTGGAACCAAGTAGCACAAGAGGAGCCCACCTAGTCTAGTTATGGGAAGGGTGGAGGTGACTGAGGATATAATTCAAAGCTCTGAGGAGTACTTGTGCTGTGGCACTGTGCTATGGCTTGGCAGTAACTGAAAGAAGAATTAAGGCTAATATTATGCAAAGGAATACTGCTGCCATATTTAGTACATGTAGTTTTACTTATTAGTATCTGAAAACACTGGTGATACTGTTTATGGGAAGGGCAGAGATATCAGAAAGATAGAGTCTCTAAGAATGTAATCGAAGTTTAAACAGGACAGGGAAGTTGGTGGCATATCATAATGTGGTTATAGCAGAATATTTAAGAGTTTGCATTAAAAATAATTTGATGAGTGGAGAAACTTAAAAAGACTATTAAGACAGTGATTTAAAGGAGGTAGTTATTATTTGAGGCTGCACAATGTTGTTCAACATGTTGTTTGGTGAGATGAACTATAATAAAAAGCATGATGCCTTACAAACTATAAAAAATATATCTCTGTTTTCTAATACTTTTTAATGAACTTCATGTTTAACTTACCTGAGAAACAAAAAAGCAGAAATAGTTTAAATGGAAGCTTCATAACAGTTATGTAGTTAAAGTAATAAACACATCCACTTAGAGACAATAATGGCTGCTTGCTTGTGTAATATGAATAACAGGGAAAACGAAAGTTGGAACCAGTTGAAGCTCTAGATGTAGAGTAAAATTATCCTGTCACAGCAAGCTTGGTACTAAAATTCTACGAATGAAACAGGAGAAGTCGTCATGTATCTAATGGAAGATATAAAACTTTACAGATGACATACAAGCATCAATCATAAACACAAAAATCCCTAAAACGGCAGTAAAGCTGTGTAATAACATCACTTAAGATAAAGTTGCTGGCATAACAGCTCACTAATATAACCCAAAATACTGTATGCTTTATGTAAATGTAACAAAATACCAAGTCATGGAAAAAAGTAACCAAAATCCTTAGATTAATATAAATATAATTCAGTCCAACAAAGAAATTCAACTTATGATTAGATGTTAATAATACTTGATCTGCTTTTATTTTCTGATTCTGTGGCATTAAGAGATAAAGCCTTTACTATAAACTAGTCAACTAAAGTTTGATTAGTTCCTCGGGCATCAGAGAAGTCAGGTATGGTTAGGGTGGGAGTGAATGGTTGGTGTCAGTTTGGCCTTCCTCGGGGGAGGAAAGTAGTCGCACCCACTGCAGTGCTGGCAACTACTGGGCACAGAGTTAAACAGTATTCAGTATATGTGCCAAACAAGTGTTCTTGGTTCTGCCAAGTCATATTTGTATGGCAACCTTCATGGGGAGTTTACAGGAATGTACAAAGTACACTGCAGGCACTCATGTATGGGTTACAGATAAAAAGAAAAACCCTGATGGCTGGTCAGATGATGGTATGACATAATCTCATCCTGATCCATGAGGCAATGAATGGACCAATTGTTCATGGAAGGGCTGTTGGCAAACAGCAGGTAAAAATAAAATATAAAAAATAAAATAATTGATAAACTTCAACAGAACAGTATTTAAAGAATAGAAGAACAAAAGAAACAAATTTCTCAAATGTTATAATAAAAACATAATAATACTTGGTTTTGTAATTATTTGTTTTAAGTAGATCTCAATTCTTCATAAAAACACTCAGCTAAATGCAAAAGGAAGACTATAAAATACTACAACTTATTCATCTGCCTTTATCTTTTCCAAAGAACATCACTGCAGGATTTAAAAAAAATTAACTGGTTACTGGTAGAAGGCGGGGCCTCCCTCCTACTAAGCATATTAACCTTAAAACTAGTAAATGAACAACAGTGCCCCTCTCGCAAATTCCCAGCACTTCAGAGAAATACCTTACTCCCCCAGAAGTGCTGACACCAACACCCTGATTAAAAAGTACTTTACCAAGGCAGCCTCAGATCATTGATACAGTTTACGGCAAGACACTTGAATGATTACATCTCTCCAGAAATTTAGAAAATCGCTAAACAAACCATATAAAAAACCTTTCTTTGACATTCACAGATCAGTAACAAATTGGGGCACAAATCACAATACTCATCATTGGGGATGCAAGTTATATCATTATACAGCACTTACAACCTCCACATTTCTACTATCCACACATATTGCCTGAGCTACAATTCTTCTCTCATTCTCAAACTAAAATAACTTTTAATATCATCTTACGTTACCCCACATACTTCTCAAGTGCACCTCATTACGAGGACTGTACCTCATTTGGAGTTCATGTTCCTTGAAGTTCCACTTGAAAGAGTCTCTTACACATTCAGTTTTAGGAATTTTTTTAACTGATATCCATGGTAAATAAAAATGAATCATTAAGTCATTTAAAGATATTTGTTTGTAAGTAAAACCAGCATATTTTGACCATCCTATGACCGTCTTAGTTGAACCTATTACTAAGCCATTAGTATGTGTTCCACATTTTGCCAATTTGTTCCACATTTATAAGGGTTACTGTTCCTCATTTTGGAGGTGGAAGGTTGAGAGCTGTGCTACCCCACCTACTCACTACAATTTAATATAGCATATCTCAGCCAACAATTTCCTTACTTTTACTTCTCCTAATGTTTTGCTATCTTATTTTCCATTCTTCTAACTCTTAGTAAATCTTCCCACCAGATTTACTGAATATTTCCCCTTTTCTCAGTCTACTGTATTCAACACTGTTTCTCTGCTAGTAATTGTATTATCTCTATTTAAACTGCTACAGTACAGCATCTTGATAACATTACAATATTGATAAGTAGTTACTATGATATAAATAAAAATGTAGTACATGGAGTGTCATGATAAAGCTTCAAAATCAGACAAAAAAAAAAAAAACAATTGTTACAAACTCCCTAAGCGCTGTTATGATTGGGTTTCACTGAAGGATCATTCATTCACTCTCAAGTGTCCCTGAATTACTTGATTCATATTTTTGTTCTCTTTGCAGAAGTTTATGTCAGCCTGTAAGCAATTTATTTAACTAAGAACAAATTTTAAAACCTGTCCCTGACTTTTTCCTCCAATAATATTTACTTGTATATGTGGCTGGCTTTGAAAGCCAGTAAAACACTTTGTGCTTTTTTTATTATTATTTTGTAACAATAGTACATGAAGTAGATAAAACTCCACGCACTACAAAGAGTTATGATCAGGTCTCACCAATCATAATCAATTACCGGCTGTTGACAAGGATGCCAAGATTCATGTCTTGAACACATAATAACATGGTTATAATCGGTGATCCAATCATAACCCTCTACATAATTTGTAAAAAATTACACTTCTACAGCTACTTGTCTTATGTACTGCAATCTTTCATATTAAACTGCAGTCAACTTGTTGATACATGAATGTAACATCACAAGCCAACAGTTAAGTAATGTCCACTAAATCACTGTATGTGAATGTTGTCTTCCACTGCTTAAGGACTAGTTTGTGCCTGAAAAGGGTCCTTGAACCCATAGCCGGCCTTAGGCATAGGCCAACTAGGCATCCGCCTAGAGCGCCGCTCGTGCTTTTCCAGTATTTATTTGGTGTAGGTAGACTAGGATGGGGGCACCAGGTGGTGTGGTAGGGGCGCCGTGGAGCCCTTTTTCCTAGGGCACCAGTTGACCTAAGGCCACTCCTGCTTGAACCAGAGAACTTATCCAGTTAACACATGTAAAAATAAAATAAAAAGAAGGAATAAATACCATTAAAGAGTTTTCTCTCAGCTTTCTAACTCTTTAGCAATCAGAAAATAAGATCAAGTGACAAACACATCAAGCTTTATCTTGAAATTCAGAAATAAACATCTAAGTTCAATGCCAAGCCAACATTGTTTACCAGGTATGTGTGATGAGCCCAGAGGCTCATTATCGATGCTCGTGACTAGGGTGGTTTGCACAATAAGGAGGTTCTCACTGCAGCCACAGAGCAAACTTGTGGCCAAAGCATGGTAAACTATCTTTTGGCCACACTGCAGTAAGACAAGTTGTGGTAAACGTGGGAATCCGGGATCCTGCTGCTAAGCTTTTTTTCCTGTGCTGGGAAGTGAATTCAGTTTTACTCCATTTAATTGCTGTACATTTAATCACTTTTCAAACTTAGAACAAACAGTTTTGGCCTGCTGTGTGTATCTAGACCTTATGGTCATTAAACCCGGTGAATGTGGGGGTGATTTCTGCAGTTCTGGGAAGGTAAAGACTACTGGCTTGAGCTTTAGCTGTTTCCAGCTTTATTTCCTGTTATTTAAACTGCACAAGCAGTTAACCATTATTGTCTAACTCCAAGACACTAGGAAACTGAAGTTCCTTTGCACAAGCTAAAACCAAGCAAGGCATCTGGACTCCATTTTGAATTCAGGGAAGTACACTTATACTACTGCACTTATCTATACATTTAAATCAGTTTTGAGGTCACTCACCTGCCCAGTTCCTGTTGTGCTTTTAAACTTGGTGTTTTTTGAGTTGTCCATCCCTACTGTATATCTGGCTTAAGTAACTCATCCTAGTCTCATCTCCTCTGCTCACTTTACTGGGCACTAAAAGACCAAACTTGGAAGCCCCCCACCACACACACAGACTGCTATAGCTTGAGTTAGCCCCTGCTTCGTACTATCTACCTCACGTAGTGCACAATGCACTATTCTGAGTAGTAATCCCTTTTCCCATCTTATATTGAAAATCAGTTACCATCTTACTTTTAAAATCAGTAACATCTAAGACTAGACTACCAATCACTGGAGAGTTTGGGAACTGCTTCTCTGGAGCTGGCTTGGGATTTGTGCTTCTTTATAGCTCATGGTGAGAGAATGCCACAGGGACATTATTTTCTGGCTTTCATAGTGATTACCAATCACTGGAAAGCCTGAAAATTGTTTCTTAGGACCTGACTTGGTTTTAGTGCTATTGATTTGCTCCTGGTGAGAGAATGAGTAGAGGAACACTGATTTATTTCTCAATCTGTTTTGCCTTTATTCAGCTTCTTAGCCTACATACACACTGTAAACAAATGCAGATAACTGTGAACATTTGTATAACGACACTCAACAACTGCTTGATTTGTTAATTGTATGCCTCTGCCTTGTGTAAAACATCCCAGGTAGTATATATAAACCCTGCTAAAACCACACTACTGCTCTTTAAACCTACTAGGTCTTCCTCATCAACCATCACTTTCAATATCTTGTCCAGCAATAATACTACTCTCTCTCCCTCAGAGCATACCAAACTTCTCAGTGTAGAGACTGATAACAGACTCAGATTTGATATTCACATCTCCCAGACCATCAAGAAGGTCGACAAAAAACTAAGTACCCTCTATAGAAATAGACAATTCCTTACCCAACCAACTAAAGCAACTATTGCCCACACCCACCTTATCTCAATGCTCCTCTATGCCTCACCTATTCTATCCAACCTTAGAAAAGCAGATCTAGCCAGGCTTGACTCGTGCTATAACAAAATTGCTAGATTCACCTCTGAATCCCCATATAGGTCTCACCACTGCTCATCCTTGAAGCAGCTCAACTGGCTGGAACTTCCCCAACTCTTACACTACAATCAACTTGTCCTGGCCCATAAAATTCTGTATCATCCTGAAAAAACGCCTGCACTTCAAAACCTACTTCACCTCCGCAATAACAGGATTCTTTGCTTCAGCAATAAACTTTCTCTAATTGTATCTAAAACTAACAATAATGCAGGCGACTCCCTCTTCTCTAATTATGTATCCAAAATCTGGAACACTCTACCAAGTCAAATAACTACTATCACTTCCTTTACACAGTTTAAAAAAATTATTAAAAACCCATCTCATTAGTAGCTGGCTATGCTCTTGCACTACACCAGTTAGACTCTCCTCCGCCATGCTCACCTCTCCTAACCTAATATCACAATTTTTATTTAACAATTAAACGGACTTGGTCCTAAGACTGTACATATACATATGATATCTTACTAATGAGATGCTGATTCTGGTTTAGACTTTTAATTTACCTTTATGTTGTAGTTGTCACAGTGTTGATGTTTCTCATAGACTTGAGACTCCAGTTATGCTGTAATACTTCTTTGTTTAATCAAGTGAGCTATTATGTCTGTTTTTTTTTTTTTTTTTACTTGAATGTAAATATTATGTCTGTACTTAACTTGCTTGTAACTTTTCTCTGCTACCTTTGTTTTTACAATATACACTACATGTTTTTCTTATTACGGAGCTTTTCTCCCCTGGATACCACTGAAAACGGACATTTGTCCAGTGGACTATCCAGGTTAGCAAATGTAAAATAAATAAATAAATAAAATATAACATATTTTGGTTTATACTGCTTCTAGCCTTGGTCGTGGCTGAAAAAGCGTCCTCAGACTAGCTCACTTACCTAGTTATCACATGTAAATAAATAAAGATGCAACAAAGTCCAGAAGCTTTTGGATTTTTGCTTGGAATTATTTGCATTATTTTTATACCCTAAACAGACTTCAGAGAATGTTTCCTCAGGTAAATATCAAATGCTGCAGGTTTGATGGTAAACAGAGAGGTAATTAGGAAATGTATTCTAGGAATGTAGAGTTAACAGATTTAAAAAATTCCCAATAGTTTGTTTTGTCAGAAAAAGTTGGGGGAGCAAGTTGCTGTAACAAAGGAAATGATTCTTTTGACCTTTTCAGCTGGGACAGAGGCTCTGACTTGCCTAGACATAGTAAGACCTTGCTAAGTTTAATGTTTCTAGCTGCCAAAACAGAAATTACAAGAAAATTTAAATCCAAATCTAAATCAACTGTAATTTAAGTACTGAATATTGTAAAGCGGATAAAGGAATTGGAGGGTGGGATCCTAACAAAACAAGAAAGAACAAATTACGAGAAGTAAATGAATTCTGTGGGTGCAACACATGCAGAATAATGTTGAAGACGAAGAATGAGATTCCAGGGAAAGAAGGAACTGAGCAACTTATGTAATGTTGGAGTGAAGGATAATTGTTAAAAAGGAAACATATGTATAAAGTGCATAAAAACATGTTACTATGGTTTGTTTTCTTTTATCTTAACGTACTTGGGTCACTGTTTTAGCTTTGATTTAATAAAGAAGTTTATAAAAATCTGAAGTAAATAACTGCAGTATCTTTGCATGAATGTATGATGACACATCGAAAAGTAAAGTACTGAACAATAAGTGATTGAACACAACGATCACCAACCGATTGAAAAGCATACAAAAAAAGTGTAAACAGGTTTTTTGCAGAGGGCAATCCCTGTTAATTATGTATACAACTCCGATAAGGCAATACAGTGAGGAAAGCGTAAATTCCCCGAGCTCCACTGTACCGCAGTCTTTCACTAAAAAAGGCTGGTATAAGTGCGTTTTTTTCTTTTCTTTCAAAAAGTTGACTTGAAAAAGGGTTGAATGTAACCCCTTTGCATATACAGCAGGATTTCACAAAAAAAGTCTTAAAAAGAACTGCCTGGTAGGCTAGCCAACAAAGGTGTTTTTTTTTTTTTTTTTTTTACATCTATATCATATTATGCACAGTAGATGACTGCATTTTTGTGTAAAAAATAAAAACAGAATACCCAGATATCAGCAACAGTTTTATTGGTAGAAATACGGAAATTAAATCTACACTGTCATTTAGATTAAGGTCTACACCACTTGTATGCTTGTTTACTCTCGCCATAATAACCTGCAACATTTTCAGCGTTATTCCCATCACAAAGAAAAATAGTGATCCCAGAATAATCCAAAATTCTGAAAATAAAACACCTGTGCCTGACCTAGCAAAATCCAGACATCTTCACGAAGAATATAAACACATTCACTACTGCTAGGTCTTTTACTCTACATGTCATAACTCTTCTGTCCCTTCCATAAAACTAGGGATGCTTGAAACCAGAAACACTTCCTCTTTAACAACAGAGCACCACACATCCTACATAGTACTGGTTCCTCTCCTGTGGCGTACTACAAAGCAGCAAGTCACAGTCAGTGCTATCCATTAAAAAAAAAAAAATGATAGCACCAAAGATAAGATGGTACTGTGATTCTGAGATGTCCTCCAATAAAAACACATGTACCCCTACAACCACATTACCAAAAATGCCTGCTTCTGATAGCACATAAACTTGGTTGGCCCTTGAATTCTCTCAAAAATTACTTCTGTGGCAGATCACGAACAACCAACAAAGTAAAACTGCTAAGAAATGCTACAGAAAATGTTAAAGGGAAACCTTACACAAGACTCTAAACTGTTGTCTCCACAGTTAGCAGTCAACTAAATGGTGTATCTTTAACATGCATCCACTCAGGGGTTAAGTCACATTAGTCAAACGTTAAGTGCTGATATACCTGTGTGGTTTGTTTTACAAAAGGGAAAAGATGCACACCCTGGATAGACGCTTTTAATTTGCAGCCATCATGTCTTTTTCTGTGTGTCACTGGAACAGAACAGAGGATAAAAAAAATCACGTCATATACACTCTGTACTGTGTTCCAATCTGACACAGTAAGATGCCACTAACTGTATCATAAAGTGAAAAAAAAAGGACTGGAGTGTTACAAAATGATGGCATATGCAGTATCATGTATAACAAGCAGTTAATTATGCATGTGTGCATAGAATCTTGTGCATCATGTTCCCATGGTTTTTTTTTTTAACTTCAATCCTATACCAGTCAAAATTAATAAAAGGCGTTACCATGGTGCATAAAACATTACAGACATTTAGGCAACACATATAAACATCATCAAACCAGTAAGACCACAAAGGTCACATGTCTTTTAGTTCCTTGCCTGTTTTAAAAAATATTGCTGTAAAATGTTAAAGAATAAGAGGAAGTAAGAGTAATGCAAGCAAAAATTAAGAAACGGACACTGTGGTCAAACAGAAAAAAGAACTGTGGAGAAGCAGGACCTTTTCCTTTTCACCAATGTACAACAAAAAAGCAAAGTAAAGCTGTACATTTGGAAATAAGAAAGCAAGCTTCCCTTGGCTTTATGATAATTAGTAATATATGTGAACAACCCATTAATCCATAACAGCAGGACAGTAAAAATCAGAATATTTCATAATATGAAACTACTTTATTAATTTAAAACCTGCCATAAAATTTAAGATACTGTATAAATCATTTCACTCAAAAGACAGAGGAAATAAATGAATGGGAATGCAAATATTTATGTTCAGACGTGCTGAATGGCATTAAGTAAAATAAATTGGATTTTATTCTCTTGTGCTCAAATTAGCATAAAGGCTTAGTTTCAAAAGAACTATGTAGTGGCAGCTACAGATCATTAAACAAAATCTTCTTCTTTCGGCTGCTCCTTGTCAGGGGTCGCCACAGCAGATCAACTGTTTCCATTTCTTCCTGCCCTCTGCATCTTGCTCTGTCACACCAACCACCTGCATGTCCTCTCTCACCACAACCATAAACCTTATCTTAGGCTTTCCTCTTTTCCTGTTACCTGGCAACTTCATCCTTAGCATCTTTTTCCCAATATACTCTGCATCCCTCCTCAGCACATGTCCAAACCAATGTAATCTTGCCTCTCTGGCTTTGTCTCCAAACCTTCCAACCTGGGCTGACCCTCTAATATACTTATTCCTAATCCTGTCCATCCTCGTCACACTCAGTGCAAATCTTAACATCTTCAACTCTGCCACGTCAAGATCCGACTCCTGCCTTTTTGTCAATGCCACTGTCTCCAACCCATATAACAAAGCTGGTCTCACTACCCTCTTGTAGACCTTCCCTTTCACTCTTACTGGTACTAGTCTATCACAAATCACTCCTGACTCTCTTCTCCACCCATTCCATCCTGCCTGTACTCTCTTCTTCACCTCTCTTCCACACTCACCATTACTCTGAACTGTTGATCCCAAATATTTAAACTCATCCACCTTCGCCACCTCTACTCCCTGCATCCTCACCATTCCTCTATCCTCCCTCCCATTCACACACATATATTCTGTCTTAGTCCTGCTGACCTTCATTCCTCTTCTCTCTAGAGCATATATCCACCTCTCCAGGGTCTCCTCCACCTGTTCCCTACTCTCACTACAGATCACAACGTCATCTGCAAACATCATAGTCCACGGGGACTCCTGTCTGATCTAGTCTGTCAACCTGTCCATCACCATTACAAATAAGAAAGGGCTCAGAGCTGAAGCTTGAGGTAATCCCACCTCCACCTTAAATGCATCCGTCACTCCCATCACACACCTCACTGCTGTCACACTACCCTCGTACTTATCCTGTACCACTCTTACATACTTCTCTGACACTCCCAACTTCCTCATACAATACCACAACTCCTCTCTAGGCACCCTGTCATATGCTTTCTCTAAATCCACAAAGACACAATGCAACTCCTTCTGACATTCTCTGTACTTCTCCATCAACACTCTCAAAGCAAACATCACATCTGTAGTGCTCTTTCCTGGCATGAAACCATACTGCTGATCACCTCCCTTCTTAACCTAGCTTCCACTACTCTTTCCCATAACTTCATGCTGTGACTGATCAATTTAATCCCTCTGTAGTTACTACAACTCTGCACATCACCCTTATTCTTAAAAATCAGTACCAAAACACTTTTTCTCCATTTCTCAGGCATCCTCTCACTTTCCAAGATTTCATTAAACAATTTAGTTAAAAACTCCACTGCCATTTCACCTAAACACCTCCATGCTTCCACAGGTATGTCATCTGGACCAACAGCCTTTCCATTCTTCATTCTTTTCATAGCTATCCTTACTTCCTCCTTGCTAAATCCACTGCACTTCATGATTCACTATCCGCACATCCAACCTTCTCTCCCTCTCATTCTCTTCAATCATCAGCCCCTCAAAGTACTCTTTCCATCTGCTCAACACACTCTCCTCGCTTGTGAGTACGTTTCCCTCATTATCCTTTATCACCCTTACCTGCTGCACATCTTTACTAGCTCGGTCCCTCTGTCTAGCCAATTGGTACAGGTCCTTTTCTCCCTCCTTAGTATCCAACCTTTTATACAACTCGTCATATGCCTTATCCTTAGCCACCTCTCTTTACCATGCACCTCATCTCCTTATACTCTTGTCTACTTTCTTCATCTCTCTGACAATCCCACTTCTTCTTCACCAACCTCTTTCTCTGTATACTCTCCTGTACTTCTTCATTCCACCACCAGGTCTCCTTGTCCTCCTTCCTCTTTCCAGATGTCACACCAAGCACCTTTCTAGCCATCTCTCTTATTAGCTCTGCTGTAGTTACCCAGCTATTCGGTAACTCTTCACTGCCATCCAGTGCCTGTCTTAACTGTTCCCTACACATCACCTCACAGTTACCAGTTTTCAGTTTCCACCATTTGATCCTTGGTGCTGCCCTCACACTCATCCTCCTCTTCTTGATCACCAATGTCATCCTACAAACCACCATCCTATGCTGCCTAACTACACTTTCCCCTGCCAGCACTTTGCAGTCTCCAATCTCCTTCAGACTGGCCTTTCTACATGAGATATAATCCACCTGTGTGCATCTTCCTCCACTCTTGTATGTCACCCTCTGCTCCTCCCTCTTGTTAAAATACGTATTCAACACAGCCATGTCCATCCTTTTCGCAAAATCCACTACCATCTGACCTTCTGCATTCCTTTGCTTAACACCATACCTACCCATCACTTCCTCATCCCCTCTGTTCCCTTCACCAACATGCCCATTGAAATCTGCTCCAATCACCAGTCTCTCACCCTTGGGTAAAGTCATCACCACTTCGTCCAACTCACTCCAAAATTTTTCTTTCTCATCCATCGCACACCCAACTTGTGGAGCATATGCACTAACAACATTCATCATTACACCATCAATTTCCAGCTTCATAAACATCACTCTATCTGACACTCTTTTCACCTCCAAAACACTCTTAGCATACTGTTCCTTCAGGATAATGCCTATGCCATTTCTCCTCCCATCCACACCATGATAAAACAATTTGAACCCACCTCTGATACACCTAGCCTTGCTCCCCTTCCATCTGGTCTCTTGCACACACAATATACCAACCTTCCTTTGGTCCATCATATCAGCTAGTTCTCTCCCTATACCAGTCATACTGCCAACATTCAAAATTCCGACCCTCACTATCACAGTACTAGCCTTTACCTGCCTTCGGCCATGCCTTCCGCCTCTTCTCCTCCTTCGGCCAACAGTAGCCCAATTTCCACCAACACCCTGTTGGCCAACAGTACTGGTGGCGGTCGTTGTTAACCCGGGCCTCGACCAATCCGGTATGTATATGTGTTCTTTTGCTGCATGTATGACTTGGTAAAATTTTACGCCGAATGCCCTTCCAGACGCAACCCTCCCCATTTATCCGGGCTTGGGACCAGCACAAAGAAATGCACTGGCTTGTGCATCCCTAGTGGCTGGGTTAGAGCATTAAACAAGATGATTAAATAGAAATTAATTGCATTTTATCGTTTTCTAACATAGGCTCAGTAACATCAATATAACGCTCAAAATGGTTCAACAGGAACCAGTGGCACCTTCTGCAGGATCCTTATTCTGCAAACAGCCAGAAACAAAACAATTACCTATGTTTTGGGGCCAAGTCACATGCCCCAAAACATAGGTAGAATGAGAACATTGATCAGGTTTCACAGGTTAAGCCACTCCATTAGGAATGTCAAAGTCTCTCTTTCCTGATGGAAATCACTAGCATGACTAGTAATAAAGCAAAACTGGGATATGCAGGAGTTTGAGAGACACTGGCACCATCACACCCACCAACCATCAAAAGCATAACAAAATTAAATGTTTAATCAAAGTATGCCTATCATGTTTCTCAACTGTCCAGATTTTCCAAAATGTCCAGATTTTTTCATCATATTTTTGGTCTGATCCTCTTAAAATTTATGCTTTTCAGGCAAACTACAGAGGATTTAAGTCACTAAATAATGGCATACATTTGAGATTCAGACTTTATATTCTTCAGAAAAAGCAAGCTAACACAAAACCTGTTATTCAGACAACAATCTAAATTTATAAGAGCAATATTTAAAATCTGTTTACCATTATTTACATCTTTGTCCAGATTTCTTGTGTTAGAAGGTTGAGAGGTATAATGCCTACATAGGTGTTCAAAAACAAACCTTCACAACTAATTACTACCACCATATTTCACCACAGCAGTTAACATAATAGCACTTGTCAGGAAAAATACCACATTTGTCTGATCTGAGTGTACAGCACTGTGCATAACATCTTCTTCCACACTACTACTACTACTACTTGCCTAATTGGAAATAACAGGGCCCACAGTGTTCTAAAGGGTTGGCATAGTCCAAAACAGTAACTTGGACATTTTCTGAGCTCCAGAAATGAGGCTTCTATGTTACTTTATGAGGGCACCAGCATCTTGTTACTTACATCACAGACCACTACCAACTTAAGAAGAAAATGCAGATGTGTGGTCACCACACTGCAGTAATTGAACAATTTTTCCTTAACATTTGGAATACAAGGAACTTCCAAGATGACTGCAAAATAATCAAACGGTATAATTTCAACTCTCCCAGTGTGAAATAAGAAACTGAGAAATAACAGCCCGTGATGTTGTCAGCTTGAGTAAAATTCTGTTACTAGCTAGAAAGCACATTACTTGGATGCCAGCAAAGAAGAAATTTAAAGAACCTCTATTATTTATTTTATTTATTTATTGATATTTGTTTAACAGGAAAGTCCAACTGGGCACAGTTGCCCTTTTTCACTGGAGGCCCAGGGAGAAAAGCTCCAAGGTATCATATTTAGTGCAATTAATATTTACAATAACACATTTTATAATGCAGTTTCAATGAATACATAGCATAATAAAATTTGTATTGATATTCACGAACATTAAATAAGCAAGCCTTGTACTGAGACACTACAGATAGAAGACTGGTGTATCAAATTGGTAGGAGTAATTTATGAAATACAATAGAGGGAGGTATTAAAGGAGATAAGACAGTATGAATGTTAACAGCAAAGTAGTGATGGAATAGTAACTTGCTTGCGTTAATTAGAAGTGCATATAGTAGTTTAAGAAGTACAACAGAGTGAAGTATTAGAAAGGGATAAATAGGTTAAGTGATTTGGTGCTATAAAGAGAGGTATAAGAAAGGTGATGACAGCTGTTAGACAGCTATGTCCCAGATGAGGAGCAGGGACAACACCAGTTGAGAGAAAGAGACAGAAAGTCTTTTAGTAATGGTTTGAATTGGTTTAGGAATTTTTATTCCATGTTCTAGCTATACTATTGGAATACAGACGGACTCCAGCAACCCTTTGTGTTTTCTAGATGGTAAGCAGTTGTTTATTATTTGACTGAAGGGGACAATTTGAAAGATACTAAGGAGTAGGGGGTCTAATTTCTGGGCAAGTGAATCGGGTATGGGTGATTTTATCAGTTAAGGTGAGAGGAGTATAAAATAGGTGTTGAGGAAGCTCAAGCCAGTTAAATGCTTTTAGTGCTAAACAGAGGTGGGTCTGGTAAGGTTCATTACAAAGCAAATCTGGCAACTTTTTTATAACAGTGTGGCTTGTAGGTTGGTCATGACAGGGGCTCCATGCAGGAGAGAGGGTAAAAGGTAAGTGGTAGCTAGAGTTACCCTTGGCAGAGTCTGTAAGGAATTTCTTTCCTCTATGAATGGTGTCTAGTTTTTGTTAGGTTTTCCTTATGCTGCTGTGGATATGAAAATTGAATTTAAGATTGTCGTTGATTGCCACGCCAACTAGTTTTGTATGTGAGGTAATTTTAATCATATTATTACTGAAGCTGAAAGAAAAAAAAACGAGAAAAGGTGAAGAGAAAGCACATTATGGGAACAATCCTGCAGCTGTTCAGCTAAAAGCTGTTCAAGCTCCAGCTCTGCTATGAGAGACGGCTTCCAGTAACTTAGAGGAAAAATAAATCAAATGTACTCAGAAGTAATTAAAACAAATGAAACACTGGAGTATATCAACTCAAATAATAAAAGAGTGGAAAAATACAAGCAGCTTTAACCAGCTATTCAGATGAACTGATAAAAAACAGCAAAAATCAGAGGCTGAAATGAGCTGCTTCAAAAAATGGTAGAGTTAGAAGAAAGAGCACACAGGAAAAACCACAGATGTTCTGCTGTACCAAAGAAACTGGAAAAAAAAGAAGTTATGTACTCACCATAATGTTCCATCTGAGTAGTTATACATCATTTTCTGCAACATGTGGGTATCTGGATCCATATCGGATCCGAGCCGGCAACATTTTATCAAGCATCTGCTCCAAGCTCCTCCCCTTACCCATAATCCCTCACCTCTCCTACCTTCTCTCAGATCGAGTTTGCCACTAACCAAACTATCAGCAAATCAAGAACGTTAACCTAGAACAGGTTCAGGGAAGGAGGGAGGGACGGTTGCAGAAAATGAAATATAACTACTCAGATGGAACTTTATGGTGAGTATATAACTTCTTTATCTGAAGTAGTTAACTTCATTTATCTGCAACCTGTGGGACAGAGTCCCCAGCTACTAAAACTCCTGGGAGGCCCTCAAGGAAGGATATTCCTGAGCACCGCAGAGCCAAAGGATGCTCTCCCTCTATAGATCAAATCCAACTTATAAAGAGAGATAAATGTATGTGACCTTACCCAGGTTGCTGCCGCATAGATATCATCCAGAGAAACCCTAGACCAAAAAGCAGCAGAAGTTGCCATAGATCTGGTGGAATGGGCTTTAATAGGACCAGGTGGGGATAGACCTTTATCCCTATAGACTTGCAGTATACATTGTGTAATCCACCTGGCTAAGGAGACCTTAGAAATGGCCTTGCCCAAAAAGGGTCTAGAAAAGGACACGAATAATTGGTCAGACTTATGAAATTGCTTAGTCCTGTGTAGAAAGAAACAAGGCTGTCTATGGACATCTAGCAAGTGCAGCTTATATTCACCCTTGTTCTGGAAATTTGGAAAGAACACAGGCAGATTAATCATCTGGCTAATGTTAAATTCAGAAGTCACTTTCAGTAAGAAAGAAGGGTTCGTGCGAAGTGAAACCCTGTCTTTATGAAAAATCAAGTAGGGGGGCACGGCAGACAAAGCTTGGATCTCAAAAACCCTTTTAGCCAAAGTAATGGCCACTAAAAAGGCTGTCTTCCAGGACAGAAATTTTAAGTCTACCGACGCTGCTGATTCAAAAGGGGGTGCCACCAATGCCTGCAGAATAAGAGTAAGGTCCCAAGGGGGGATGGAATTCTTAATCAAGAGAAAAGTACCTTTTAGAAAGGCCTTGCACAATCTCAAGAAGGCCAGAGCATTCAAATTTTCACCAATATGAAAATTAGATATGGCTGCCAGTTGTACTTTCACTGTGGGGGAACTAGCCCCTTGTTGAAAAATATATGACAAAAACTCCAAGACTGTGGGAACCGGGGCAGTAAATGGATCTATGTTTCTCTGAGAAGCCCAAATAGAGAAGCGTTTTCATTTGCTGTGATAACCTTCCTAGTGGAAGCTTTGAGGGATGCCACCAGAATACTATTTACTGCATGGACTAGAGCATCTCTGGGGGAGTCCCCTGGGGAGAGGATTAGAGCGAAGAACTCGCTGCACTTCGCGTTGGAAGGAGATGTGAAGAGATCGCAGCAAGGGTGACCCCACGCTAGGAAGATCTCCTCCGCTACTGACTGTTTCAGAGACCACTCATATGGCATTAGAATAGCCCGACTCAATCTGTCCGCTAAAATGTTGGAGAGCCCCGGGATGTGCGTTGCAATCAGAAACCAAATGGTGGAAATCGCCCACTCCCACACTCTCATGGCCTCGTGGCAGACAGGGTAAGATCTGGTCCCTCCTTGTTTGTTGATGTACCAGACAACAGACATGTTGTCTGACTGAACTGCAATCGTCCCCAGGGGGGGGGGGGACAGTGTGAAAGGCTTGCAATGCTAAAAGCACTGCCCTCATCTCCAGAACACTGATATGCAATCTGGTCTTGGTTTGGGACTACATGCCTTGGACTGTCCTTCCCAAAAAGTGCCCCCCCACCCGAGCTGGGAGGCGTCCGTGGTCACTGTGGCTTGGGCTGGGGATGTTAAGAATGGACGATCTGCCAGGATGTCCGGCGACTGGAGCCACCAAACAAGAGAAGTCTTGCAGGCTTTGCTGATCCGTATGAGGTAGTCCATGGGGAGGTCTAACCAAGACCACTGAACTGCCAAGGTCCACTGAAGCACCCTTATGTGAAGGCACGCACATGGTAGAATTGAAATTGTTGCTGCCATGGAGCCTAGGGTGTGGAGAATGTCACTCGCCATCGGTGTCCTGGGACCGAGGATCACTGACACATGGGCCCATAGGCTCCAGATCCTGTCCTGAGTGAGAAAAACTTGTAATAGTAGAGTGTCCAACCGCGCCCCTATGAATTCCAAGGTCTGTGTCGGATTTAGGCAGGACTTGTGGAGCATGTCCAACAGCTCTGGGTTTGACATAGCTTTGTATGCTAAGCAGAGATCACCCCTGAGAAGGCGATATGTGATGGAGTAAAGCTGGTGTTTTTTGAGACAGTCTGCGTAGGGCATTTGTTTGAGGCCGGTAATCCTCTTTGTGAGGTATTTCTGTGGCCTTTCCAGTTGTTGTAGATGTCTTGTGAGGTACAAACCAAAAGGGGCATTGTACCCTATAATGGGTCTAATGAGTGATGAGTAGAGGGGAACAATGACCTCTTTTTTTTCTGGATGAGAAACCTTTTGTGATGAGGTGTGCCACGTAGAAGGATTTCCTGACTACTGTGGTGATGTGATTATCAAAGGAGAGACTACTGTCCACCTGTGTCCCAAGGTCTCTTCTCTTACTTTCGTTGTTAAGTATACTACCACCTATGTTGTAGTTCATGGGTACAGAGTTTTTACCAAAGGGGATGACAATGCACTTTTTGGCATTGAGCTTGAGGCCATGGCTTTGACATCTGGCATCTGTTTCAGTGAGGCCCTTTTGTAGGATGCCCACATCGTTAGGAGTTTTGATTATGGCTCCTAGTTTGCAGTTATCTGCGAACTTCGTTAGCCAAAGACCTTCTGTGTTGGTCTGTACTTCAGAGAAGTAGATACCAAACAGGAGAGGACCCAGGACTGAACCCTGTGGTACTCCACTTGTCACTGGTCTGAAGTTGGACTTGGAGTCTGCTAATTTCACAGTGTGGGTTCTGTCAGTGAGCCAGTTGGCAACCCATCTTGTGACACAGGGATTTATACCTAGTTTAGTGAGTTTATCTATAATTCCAGAGTGGGGGATGGTGTTGAAAGCCTTGGTAAGATCTAGATAGGCTGTGTGAACCAGCTTACCCTTGTCTACGGCTTTGGTGACTGCTTCAAAGAAGTCTATCAGGTTTAGGAAGCATGATCTGCCTTTTACAAACCCGAACTGGGTGGGGTCCAGTGTTTGGAGATTACCAATGTCTTTGTTTATAAGTTCCATGATGATACATTCCATGGCCTTGCAGATCAGGCTCGTCAGGTTAATGGGGCGGTAGTTCCCGGAGTCCGTGGTTGCTCCCGCCTTGTGGAGTGGGATAACCATCGCTGTGTGCCATTCAGCAGGCACAAAGCCTGAGGTGAGGCTATGACTGAACATGGTACTTAGGTGGGGTGCCAGTTCGTTCGGTAGTTCATGTAAAACACAGCCTGGGATGTTGTCTGGTCCCATGGATGCTGTGTTCTTGGCTTTGGAGAGTGTGGGTTTTACCTGTGCAGCCATGATTATAAGAACTTTGCATTCTTCCGGTATAGAGATGGGCTCTTTAGGGGATGAGAGGGGGGTAAAGTTAGCACTGAACCTATCTGCCGGGATGTTGGCAATATCAGTTGGGTCTGTACATTTAGTGCCATTGTGCTGTAACTCAGAGCAGATCTGAGTGTTGCCATTGAGATTCTTGACATAGCTACAGAATGCTTTGTGGTTGTCTTTAGAATCAGTGGTGATTTTGTTTTCGTAATTAGCTTTGGAGGATTTTATCAGGGATCGCAGCTTCTTACTGAGGCTGACCAGAGAGCTCCTCCACTCATGGGATTTTACTCTCTTTTGCAACAGTTTCTTCCTTCTGTTGTACAGTTTGTTTATGGCAGGGGACCACCAGATTGGCTTCCTTTTTTTGGAGGATAGCTTCTTGGTTCTGTTTGGGATAGCACGATCCATGCACTCACACGTGCTTATAAAGTGCAATTGTGTAGGATTCAGTAGTCATAATTATATTGTCCATCTGCATGGGTGTCATGAAGTTCACCACTTCTGTCTTAAGAAGCATGAAGTTGGCTTTGCAGAAATTTTTAACCATGGTTTCCTTAATGGGGGGTGGGGGCAGGATGTGGATATCTAGGGTAATTAGCTTATGGTCGGATCGGACCAATGAGGCGTTGACTTCAGGTGTGGAACACTGGTCACTCATGTTGGTAATGACTAGATAAAATGTTGCCGGCTCGGATCCGATATGGATCTGAATACCCACAGGTTGCAGATAAATGAAGTTAACTACTTCAGATCAGATTATTAATTTTAAGAAAGCACATAAAAGCAATTGGACTGTATTCCACATCAAGATGTGTTAATTGAAAGAGCATTATTTAGTGTGTTCTCCAAACATGGCCATGAGAAAGCAGGCAAGACCTGCATTAGCAACGATGTAATCATACCAGCTGAAAGAGTTGATCCTGACAAAACTTTGGCAGAAGGGAAAAGTATTAAAATTGGAGACAACAGTGTTTGTAAGAAATGATTATTCATTGTCTACCAGGCATAAGGGAAATACATTTAATCCAGCAATCAGGAAATGTTAATATATAGGTGTGGGATTTAAACTGCTATATACATCTGTCTTTAGAACATTATTCCTGGAGGATCAAAGACAATTTTTGGATGCGAAACATGCTAAGGAGGAAAAAAAAACATTTACCTAACAAAAAGTGAACCAGCAAACAAACGGGGACTCTGCCTGTGATTATTCTGACAATAAAGCTCATAGAGAGACTACACCAGTGAAACATTTTCCAATGTGCCAAAGGAAAATGCTTGAGACAAAGATAAAAGCACAGGAGTTGGCTAGAAGAATCAGGAGTACCTTGGACTTGGACCGGAGTTTGGTGCTGGGAGATGGACATGAACAGGTGGAAGACCAGCAGCATTGAAATTAGTGAATAAATACAATACTATAAAGCACCAATCACATTTGTGAAATATGGCTTTGCATGAAAAAGTGTCTGAAAGACTAGACTTTAGTTAACTTTTTTATGTTGTGGGTAGAGTGTAAAGCATATACCCCACTTTATGTCATTAATGTTTAAAAGGACACTAAAAGGGAAAAAAATTAACTGAAGTAAAAACATGCTCTTATTAGTATTTGTATAAAAAAGTCATGACAAACTGCGTGTTATGTATAGTAAAGTGTAGTGTGCATTCAGGTGTATTTTAAATGTGTCTGTGTGGGGGGGGGGTCTTTTCAGTGACTGTTGTGTTAAAGATATTAAAATAACCACTTTATTTATTTATGTTTGTTTGTTTATTTATTTATGATTTACTTGACATTTGTTTACTGGGATAGTCCAACTGGGCAGAAGCCCTTTTTCAGCAGAGGCCCACAGTCATAAGACAAAAATGTACACATATATAAAACAGAGCAAAAACATAGTTTTACAATAATATTTATATGGATACAAAACAAAGCAACAACATATCTTACACTGATAGAAATAATTCAAAGCTTAGCAGAGATAAATGCATGGCTACATTCTATAGTTCCTTACCTAGGAACATTTTAACAGAGACATTGCCACGGATAAGGAAGATCTGAAAAACAGTTATAGGATAATAATAGTCAGAGGCAGGTTTAAGACGGAATATGTATTAAATAAGGCTGCATGAACAAATAGTCTGTTCAAACCAGGCTAGTGCATGGGCACAGATAAGTAGCTTTTGAATATTTTTTTACAGTGAGCAAAGTTAGAAGTAGATCTGATAGTTTGAAGAAGAGTGTTCCAGGTTTTGGCTATGTGATTTGATTAAAGAGAGTCGCCTACAGAATTACTGACTTTGGTTATTTTTAGTAACTCGGGATTTATTAGTAGAACATAAGAAACATTTAAGGCTGTAGTTAGTTTTGGAGGACAGGGTTTTATTTCAGGTTGATATAGTAATCTGTGAGCCACAGTAAACTGAGTACAGGATAACAGATGGGGTAGTTCAAGCCAGTTTAGTTGTTTCAGGGCCAAAGAGTGGCGAGATCTGTATGTGAAATCTGTGGCAAATTTGCAATTTTATTGTAGCAGGTTTCTAGATTTCCTAAATCTGTTTTCTTTAGATTGGAGAGAATGTGTGAAGCATAAAGAAGTGTAGATAGTAGGTGGTTTCTTACAATTGTTTTTGTGATATTGGTTAGAAACTGTTTGTTTCTGTATAGGGTGCCAATTTTTATGTACTTCCTTTATTGTTTGAGATATATCTATGTCAAATTTCATGTTATTATCATTAACTACACCTAGGAGTTTAGTTATGGATATGAGAGAAATAGTGGTATTATCTGTGGATGTGAAACAGAAAGGAGGGGTGGGGGTTGTGGCTGTTGTGGGTTAGAAAAGCATAAGTTTGGTTTTGTTTGGGTTAAAAATAAGCTGAGAATCAGACAGCCAAGATTCCACTGCAGAGAAGGACTGTTGTGTTATATGATGAAGTTGTTGTAGTGATGGAGCACAGCACATATAACAGTAGAATCATCTGCATACTGGAAAAGGGAGGCATGATGGGTAGCAGTGTGAATATTATTAGTAAAGACAGTGAAAAGAAGGGAACCTAGGACAGATCCTTGTAGGACCTCCAAATTGACAGGAAGTAGAGGGGAGAGATCTTGTTGCCATTTTATAGCTTGCTGACAACCAGCTAGATAATTTTGGAACCAAGCGAGTGCAGATTGACTGAGTTTTAGGTCAGAGAGTACATACAGCAGTTTGTAACGCGAGACAGTGTTAACAGCTTTAGACAGATCAAGAAAGATAGATGAAACTAATTTGCCTTCATTTCTATATTGATTAATGCTGTTAGTAAAACTCAGCAGTAGTAGTGCTACGATTGGGATGAAATCCATGCTGTGATTTGGCTAGAAGATTGTTAGTTAAGAGATAGTCCAGACATTGTAAGTGTATACATTTTTCCAGTATTTTGGGTAGTGGAGATAAAATAGTGACAGGATTATAGTTGGACAGTCCTGTTGAGTTACCTCCTTTGTGTAAGGGAATTGTGTGTCAGGTTTTCCAGATAGCTGTGACTTGGTGTTCGGAAATTGAGCAGTTTATAAGGATGGAGACAGGGTAGGAGATGGCATCAGCTGAGATTTTAAGATATTCCAGTGGTAAGTTATCAACTGCTAGGGTTGTTGGTTTAAGTCTTTTAAGTATTTTTTTTATAGTATCTGTAGGGCAGGTTGGAAGGAAAGGGTACTGCTATCCTTAGTTGTAAGACATGTAGGATTTACAGTATAAAAAGCGAAGAAAATCTGGACAAAAGTTTAATGTTAATATGCTGTGGTCTTGGACGGCTAGTGGGGGGTGTAAAAGTGCAGTGATTATATTATATATAGAATTAAGATATTTTCTCTTATTTTTACCAGAGTGAATGTCTACATTAATGTCCTTGGCTTAAAGTACAAGTGTTTTTTGTAAGCAAGTAGGCTTGAAAAGTAAGACATAATACTGAAAGCCATGAAAAGTGCTAAGTGTCTTACATCTGCAAAGATATTAGCTGTTTTTCCATTTGCAAATGTTCACTGGGAGTCAAGAAGTCCACAGATGAAGGCAGTTATACATTCTGTTCTGAGTGAAAGTGACAAAGATTCATTCCTGACTACTTTCACAAGTAGACAAACTGTCTGCATTTCCAAGCAATTAACCATGAGAGTTCTGAGCACCATTTGCTCAGAGAAAAACACAATTTAATGGTACAATGGCAAGCAGTTCAATAAAAAATAAAGTCAGAAATTATGGGAATAAATAGCAGATAGTCTCTCTAACAGCCATAGTACATTTAAAAAAACAGTTTACATTTTAGTTTTATTTAAAGACAGACAGTGCAGTTACTCTTATTCTTAAGGCTAAAAGTTAATGATTTCTGAAAGCATCCAAACTTTTTTTTCACATCTGGGAGGGAAATAGAGATATGAAAAAAAAGAACAGACACCAATCAGTGCAAGTGCAAACACAGGCTATAGTATGCTCTTTAACATGAGTAACCTTAATTTTAGGTTAGATAATGACTGTGGGTGCAACTGTCAATTTGGGGCAGTTGTTCCCATCTGGAGAGTTACATTTCACTTTATTAAGATGTACACACTTTTATATTATTATTATTATTATTATTATGCATCTCTTCTTGTTCTGTGTTTGTTCTAAGTTAACGGAATGGGGTGTTCTGAAAATGTTTTTAGTTTCTCACTTGAAGATTTTCATTAAAATCAAAAATTATCGAAAAATGTGACACAGGTTCAAAAGGACATGAGAAGAAACGACTATATGAAAGATCAGCATGCCAAACATTAGTGTGTACACGTAACATATTCAAAAACAGTGACAAGTATAATATCTGGGTACAATAGATTTTTATCATAATAGCTACTCTACCCATATTAATTTGGAATATAAATGGCCTCTTACAGGTATACACAAAAAGGAAATGGTATTGAATTATACTATAAAATGCAGAGTGCAAATAACTATGCTGCAGGAGACACATTTGGAAAAAAGGATCATTTGAAGTTGACAAAGCATGGATTTCAGGATGGATATTTAGCAGAATATCAGAGACAAAGGAAAAGGGGACCAAATTATTTTAATTGTTAGTAGGGATCTGACAGTGAAAAAAGAAAAAAAAAAGACAACAATGGTAGATGGCAGATTTGTGATACTAAAGGGCTATTGATAAGAGATGTGGATTATACTGATATCTATTTATATTCCACCTAAAACAGCTATTACGGAGCTTAAGAAAATTTGGGGAGAAATAATCAACTTTCAACAAGGAATATTACTTACAAGCAGGGACTGGAACATAATTTGCAATAGTGTGGATGTGTCAGTGGGACTAAAAGGGAATAATAATAAAAGAGGATAGATTTATGAAATTAAATATGAAAATATCTGGTATGGAAGATGTGACTTCAGTAGTAGGAACTCAGGGAGAATATACATTATTCCCTAAGGTACAATAACTGGTCTAGACTAGATAGAAATTACATTTCTCGGGAATAGGTGTGTTTAATTGAAACCTTTGATACATATACAATAACTATTTCAGATGATGCACCATTAAAAAACTAAGATAAAATGTAGGGGTAATGAAGTAAAAATAAGACACTGTCACTTTACTGACTACCCGTTAAAAGAGAGGAATTTAAGAAGTGGGTAGTGGAAATGATTCAAGAATTATTACGGAAGTCAGAAACATCTTCAGAAGTTATAGCTAGTGAATAGGATAAAATGAAAATGGAGTTTAAAAAGAGGGAAGAAATAAAAGAGAATGATATATGGTTAAGACGTAATAGGAATTATTTAGAGGGGCTGGCAAAGATTGAAGTATTGCAGAATAAGGGGAATCTCACAGAACAAAAAGAGATGCAAATGTAGAGTGCTAAAGAGAAAATAAAAGAATATCTAGATAATATGCATGAGTTTAGAAAGATTGCTGTTTAGGAATTTTTTTTACAATTAACTCCAATGCACAAAACCCTTTTAGCAGAACAACTTAGGCAAAAGAAAGTAGAAAGGGTTGTTCACAAACATGGGGTCTATTAACAAGAAAAATAACTAAAGATCCTGTAAAAGTATTAGAGATATTCCAGGAATTTTATGAACATTTTTATAAAGCAGAGAAACATGGAAATCAAGTAGGAGTGCAAATGGAAATATTTACAAAAAGACTTAATTATGCCAAGGGTAGAGGTACACGAGGCTCAAAAACTAACACTTAAGACAGGAGGAGATGAGATAAAATGGTGATGTATAATCAAGTCTTCATGAAAGTCTCCAGAAGCAGATGGCATTCATGTGGAAAGTTGAAGGTTAAGGAGGGAAGAATGTGGTAAAGATCAAGAAGATTTTGTTTAACAATATTTTAAAAGGAGAGAATGCACCAACACCTTGGAAGAAAGTTGTGGTGGCTGTAATACCTAATAATGGCAAACACCTAAGCTTCATACAGCCCCACTGCAATTTTAAAGCATGAATGTAAAGTGTTTATACAGGTTTAAAGAATGGTGTTGCCCAAACTGATAGATGTGGATCGATGTGTTTTTGTGGAGCAAAGGCAAAAATTTAACAGCTTTAATAGAACAATGACGATCCAGATGGAAGCAGAATGTAAAAAGTAGTAGAATATTATGGAAGCATTTGCATTCCCTGATACAATAAGGCTACTTAGAAGAATATATGAAGGATTGGCAAGAATTAAAGTGGGTAGGTGGTCCTCCTTGATATGTTGTGTTTGAATACAGGAACCAGGCAGGGTTGTCCTCTTTCCCCTTCTTATTTGCTTTACATTTAGAGCCACTAAGAAGAAAATAAGGGAATCAGAAATGCAAGGATAGAACTGGTATGGTAATTAAGAAAAGTTGCCTTGATTTGCGTATGATATTATTTTGTATCAGATAAATCCAGAAAAATGACATCTCAGTATTGCGGAACATTTTGAGACAGTTTCAAGTCTTTTCAGGACAGTTTCAAGTCTTTTCAGGAGATAAAATTAATGAAGATAAAAACAAAGGCTATCGCCATGAATCATGTACTCTCACACAAATTGAATCAGTAATACCCATATTTATACAGACAAAATAAAGCACTAGAAACCACTACAAGGAACCATCTCTTTATTGTTGAATTACTTCTTTGGAGCTACTGGATTAACAATCATTTCACTGTTATGTTGCTGTTTTTGAATACAAAGAAGTTATGTACTCACCATAACGTTCCATCTGAGTAGGTACTTCATTTGTCTGCAACCTGTGGGTTACGGATCTGACTTCGGATCCGAGCCGGCAGCTTCACAAGCTAAAGGATCCGAGCTCCTAGCTCCTCCCCTACCCACAATCCCCTGCTGCCTACTGCTTTACCTCAGATCGAGTTTGCTTAATTTTAAACACCTCACACCCTCGACAGAGGATCAAGCCCTACTTCATGCTATGACAAAAAAGACATTTTACAGCTGGCCAGTTATCCCGATATGGTTAGGGGGAATGGAGGGGGAGTTGGTTGCAGACAAATGTAGTACCTACTCAGATGGAATGTTATGGTGAGTACATAACTTCTTTATCTGAAGTAGTTACTTCATTTGTTCTGCAACCTGTAGGACAGAGTCCCCAGCTACCTCTAGAATTAACCCTGGGTGGCCTTACGGAAGAATATTCCGAAGCACCGCGGAGTCAAAGGAAGCCCTACTCCTCAAAATCATATCCAATTTATAATGGGAGATGAACGTATGAGAAGTGGACCAAGTAGCTGCTGAACATATGTAATCCAGAGGAACCCTGGACCAGAAGGCTGCTGATGTAGCAATGGAGCGGGTTGAGTGAGCGTGAATTCCCGTAGGAACTGGTTTACCTGAGGATGTACACGCGTAGTTATGCACTGGGAAATCCAATTTGCCAGAGTTACTTTGGAAATTGCCTTTCCCCTAGCTGATCTGGCGAAAGACACAAACAACTGATCAGACCTACGAAAATCCTTAGTCCTGTGCAGATAGAAACGTAATTGCCTGTGTACGTCCAATTTTTGCAATGTGTACTCCCCCTTGTTCTTAAAATTTGGGAAAAACACTGGTAAGTTAATTGATTGGTTAATATTTGACTCCGAAGCCACCTTCGGTAGGAAAGAGGGGTTAGTCTTGAGAGACACTCTATCCTTATGAAAAATGAGGTAGGGAGGTTTCATGCACAAGGCTTGGAGTTCTGAGACCCTCCTGGCTGATGTAATAGCGACTAAAAAGGCTGTTTTCCAAGACAAGAATTTCAAAGAAACTGAAGAGGCTAGCTCGAAAGGTGGACTTGTCAAGGCTTGCAACACTAAGGTTAAGACCCATGGGGGTACTACGGATTTGACTGGTGGTTTTAGGAGAAAAGCGCCCTTGAAGAAGGTTTTGCATATCTTTGAGGATGCTATTGATCCTAGTCCATCCCCCACATGAAAGTGGGAAATAGCTGCTAACTGTACCTTAACTGTGGAAGCACCTTCTCCCTGCTGAAAGATTAGTGACAGGAGATCCAGAATTGTAGGAATAGGGACCGTAAATGGGTCCATGCCTTTGATTTCGGCCCAAATGGAAAAACGTTTCCATTTACTATAGTAAATTTTTCTGGTGGCTGTTTGATGGGCCGCCACCAGAATGGCCTTCACTGGTGATGAGATACCGGGAGTCCTAGCCATCAGAGGAACTGGATCAACTAAGCGGTCAGCTTGAGGTTTAGCAGATTCGGGGTTTGGAATCCCGCAGGATGCAATATCAAATCTGGAATGGGATCCAGGATCAATGGAGGAACAACACTGTGAGACCGTAGGTAAGGGAATCAGGTCTGACGAGGCCAGAATGGGGCTATGAGGATCACTCAGCTCCTCAACTGACGTGCTTTCTGAATGAACTTCACCATAAGCGGGAGGGGGGGGTAAGCATAGAGAAGACCGGGCAGCCAAGCATGTACCAGAGCGTCTCTTGGGGCCTCCCCTAGAGGGGGAAGTATTGCGAAGCACTCGCTGCACTTTGTGTTTGACGGAGAGGTGAAAAGATCGCAGCGAGGCCAACCCCATGCGCGGAAGATCTGCTTCGCAACTGAAGGATTGAGAGACCACTCGTACGGAGTGAGAATCACCCGACTCAGTTTGTCCGCCAAAATGTTGAACCGACCCGGAATGTGCATTGCTATCAGAAAGCGGTTGGTGGATATCGCCCATTCCCACCCTCTCATGGCTTCTCGGCAAAGGGGGTAAGACCTGGTTCCTCCCTGTTTGTTTATGTACCAGACTACCACCATGTTGTCTGTCTGAATTGCAATCGTCCCTAGAGGGAGAAGGTCGTGGAGAGCTTGCAACGCCAAAAGCACCGCCCTCATCTCTAGGACACTGATATGCAAAGCGGTCTCCAAGGGGGTCCACGTGCCTTGGACGGTTCTGCCTGAACAATGCCCCCCCCACCCGAGGCGAGAAGCATCCGTGGTCAACGTGGCTTGGGGTGGGGGAATTACAAAGGGTCTCCCCCCCTTCCTGCAGCTCCTGTGAGTGAAGCCACCAAAGGAGGGAGTCCCTGCAGATTCTGCTCAGTGGAATCGGGGAATTGATCGGGTGAAGCACTAACGACCATTGAACTTGAAGAGTCCACTGTAAGATCCTCATCCGGAGGCGTGCATGCAGACAGAGACCGATGGCAGCTGCCATCTACCCCAGTGCTCTCAGGACTAACTCCGCCGCAGGAGCCGGATTTCAAAGGAGGGTTAAAACTTGAAGTGATAGGCTGTTCAGTCTGTCCGGAGTCAGCAGAGCTCGACAGATGCGTGTATTCAACTTGGCCCCAATAAACTCCCAAGACCTGTACTGGCTGAAGGGAGGACTTTGGAAGATTCACTGAAATACCCAATTCCTGGGCAAGAGAAAGAGTGTAATCCCTTGCCACTCCGAGTTGATGCCTGCTGGGGGCGACAAGGAGCCAGTCGTCCAGGTATGGGAAGACCTGAATTCCCTGGAGTCTCAGGTGGGCTGCGACCACTGCCATGGCCTTAGTGAATACCCTGGGGGCTGAGGTGAGGCCAAATGGGAGGACCCTGAATTGATAATGACTGGACCCTAGCCGGAAGCGGAGAAACCTCCTGGATCGTCTGTCCATCAGGATGTGGTAGTACGCATCCTGGAGGTCTATCGAGCACATCAAGTCGTTCTCCCGAAGAAGGGGGAGAATAGACTGAAGAGTGACCATCCAGAACTTTTCCTTGGGGACAAACAGGTTCAGGGCGGAGAGATCTAGAATCGGTCTTAAGTCCCCCTTCTTTTTTGGCACCAAAAAGAACCTGGAGTAGTAGCCCAATCCGGACTGGTTTGGGGGGACGGGCTGGATGGCTCTTTTCCCTAGTAGCTTTGCTACTTCTAAGGCTGCTGCCTCCCTTTGATCGGGTGGGACATCTGGAAGGCGTCTGACTTTGGGGGGTAGGTGTATGAAGGGAATGGAGTAACCTCTGGATATGATTCGGAGCACCCATCGATCTGTCGTGATGGACTCCCAATTTGACAGGTGCTCCGATAAACGCCCCCCCCCCGACTGCCTCCAGAGAGGGACAGTCGGGTAAGCCCTCAGGGCTGCTGCGCGGGCCTGTCCGAGAAAGGTTCCCTAGACCCGAAGTTACGCGGCCCCTTCCTGCCTCTGGGCCGGCGTCCACCTTGTCCTCCTCTGCCTCTAGAGGATGAGGGGTCCGAAGCCAGGTAGGACTGCTGAGACTTGCGGAACCACAACTTCTTTTTTCCCCTCTGATTCCTAGAAAAGGATCATTGGGGAGTCGAGAAGCGGACTCCGATGGAAGACAGCGTCTTCCCATCCTTCTTGCTTTGGACCAGCATCTCGTGTACGGTCTTGCCAAAAAGCGAAGATCCGTCAAAGGGCACATTCGCAAAGGACGCCTTGAAGGGATCCGCAAAATCGCAAAGGCGGAGCCAGGCGTGACGCCGCAAGACGACCCCGGCTCCACTAGCCCTAGCGGCTCCCTCCGTAGAGTGAGAGAGTAACCGTATGGACGTGTTAGAGATGGACTTTAGAGTGGCCATACGAGTCGCAAATGTGTCCTTATCCACGACCGTCATGGACTCTGGAGGGGCTGCAGCGTATTCCTTAATCAAGTCTCGCTGTAGCCTGATAATGTGTGCCATGTAGTTCAGCGCCCTTATGGAAAAGGTTGCTGAAGCAAACATCCGCTTCCCAATACGATCCATCGCCCGAGATTCCTTATCCGGAGGATGGACTGAGGAACTCTCCTGTGCGAGCTCCTTCTTCGTGGCGGCTGCCACCAGCATGGCATCAACAGGAGACCCCTTAGCCCAGGACTGCCTATCTGCGGGGGGGGGGGGCTAAGAACTTTGTCAGGACGTCTCGGGATTGGCTCCACGGTGTCGGGTTCTTTCCATGCCCTGGTGGTAATTAAGTCCACCAGGGGGTCAGCTAGGGGGGACACCCAAGAGGTAGACGGGCCTGCCTCAAATGCCTCCAGGAACACCGATTCGTCAGAGGAAGGTTTTTGGGCAGACCACCCCCCCCCCTCTAATACGCAACATTTCCATGATGTCTCCAAAGGAGACATCCTCGGGGGGTGACCTTGGGGAACCTTCCCCTTCATCCAAATCAGTGTCTGTGGTGATGGACTCAGGGGAGTCCAATTGCCTCCTTTTACATTGCCATTTGCGAGGCACCTCCTCGGTGGGACTGTCCGAGGAGGGCTCGCCCACGGGGTCCTGTTCCTCCAAGGGAACTGACTGGAGGGTTTGAGCAGGCTGTCCCATAGGATGGATGATGGAGGATAGACCCATATGCAAAGGGGGGGGGGGCGGGAGGATCCGAGGCCCGGACCGGGAATCTGGAAGACCTCGACAGAACCCTCTCCACTACCTCAAAAGCTGAAGGAGTGAGCTATTTTCTCCAGGCTCTGAAAGCAGTCTCCTCTGCTCCGAAGCAGGGATTGGGGTCAGAGCCGAAGCAGTCGGATCTGAGAGAGAGGTGTGCTCCGACCTACTCTGAGCCAAAGGTACACCGATCTCCACGGATCCGATGCTCGGTTCTCGGTCCCGACAGCCAAGATCCGACACGCTCGAGGGCAACGTCGGCGTAGAAGATACCGGAGCTATTGGCGCCGACAAAACCCTGGCTCCGAAAGGGCCTGGATCCGATGACTCCAAAACCCTGAACCAGGTCGGAGAAGGAGTGATCGGAGCAAAAAGAGGGGCTGAGCCCCCCCCCCTGAGGGGGGGGGGAGGCAAGAGCACCCCCATCTGCATTTGGGTCTGCAGGAATCGACACATCATCCGATCCATGTCTGCGTCAGTAAGGCTCCTTGTAGACCTAGAGGAAGTCGTCGAAGCAGGCCGGGAGGGCCGCCTCAATGACCTCGAAGGAGACCGGTACTCCTCCTCCGGCTCCAGAGAGAAACGAGGTGAATGGAGCCAAGAGGGGGAGGGTCCGGGAACCTTCGAGGGAGGACTAGTAGTTTTAGCAGGGGGGGCTGAGGGGTGAGCCTCAGCCCGCCTTTTGTGAGACTTGTGCCCGTCTTTCTCCCTGTGCCTTTTTTCCATGGAGAAAGAAGCACTAGAGTCCCCCCGAGCTCTGCACAGTAGAGGGAGTTTGAGTCCCAGGCAGAGCGGGGGGAGCTGAAGGCGTCGGGGCTACGGTAGTAGCCTGACCCTTGGAGGGAGAGGAAGAAGAAGCAGAGTCCTGGGGGAGAAGATCTGCCAGGATCAGCTTGTTCTTCCTGTCCCCGATTGCCAGAGGATTAAAGGCTGCACAGATTTGGCAAGCTGTTGATAAATGGGCCACTCCCAGGCACAAGACACACTGAGTGTGGCCATCAGCTGGGGAAAGCTTATGGCCACACTCAGTGCACTTGGAAAAAATGGCTTTGGGCCCTTCCGCCATTATGAAAAACTCACACACACACCCAAACACTAAGGGGGGAGGGAGAGAAAAGAAAGCTAACGACCACGATAACTAGGAGTGGGTAACTAACTCTATGTGACTGAAAATAATACTAAATGTACCTAAAAATCACTTCACCAATTCTCTCTGTTAGAAAAAAATCTAAACGATCTCACCCAGCTTAATGGGCTCTTCACGAGTAGCTGTCTTCAGCCCCAGCAAACTCGATCTAAGGTAAAGCAGTAGGCAGCAGGGGATTATGGGTAGGGGAGGAGCTAGGAGCTCGGATCCTTTAGCTTGTGAAGCTGCCGGCTCGGAACCGAAGTTGGATCCATAACCCACAGGTTGCAGAACAAATGAAGTAACTACTTCAGATCTATATTTATGTAGACACTATAAGATGAAGCACTTAGGAGTGTGGATTAAAAGGCTTTTGTTATGGCAGCTAAGGATATGTGGGAATAGACTAAACAAAAGATAACATAAGAACTGAGAAACTGAAAGCTTGTTTATTGGTATGGAAAGTAAGATACAAGCAGTGAAAACATGTTTTAGTCACTTGTTTTATATACAGGTCAGGCATAAGGAGA
>NC_056745.1:1055466274-1055473774 GCF_019279795.1 Protopterus annectens
CAATGAATGACTGGTACACTCTTCTTTATCAATACCAGAAATCCAAGGTGTTTTCCCATCATTGATGGGAAACCACTGTGTGTGTGTGTGTGTGTGTGTGTGTGGTAGAGCTAAGGATAGATTCAAGTGTAAATTTGAGGAATTTATGTTCTTGTGCAGTAGGGATGCAGTTTCCTTTGCAATCCTTAAGTTACAAGATGAGCAATGTTGTAAGTTTCTTTGGGGCTGAGAATAGCATGACAGTTTGCTGGGGATACAAATCTGTTTGAATGCAGCCATGTACACATAGAAGAAAATGTGGTTTTGAGATTATCCTGAAGAGAATGATGAGTTTGCCTAGCGTCATGCATAAGAATATCATCTGCATACAATATGATATTATGGTTTGGAAGGTGTAGGGTAAGGTCACTGCTGAATAAAGTGAAAAGTAGAGGTCCTAAAACAGAACCTTGTGGAATACCTGTATTTGGTGTTTCATTGTCTGAGAATGAGATGAGTTTAAAGTAGTTTTGGAACCAGACTTGTGTGTTTTCTCTAAAGCTTAATTTTGTAAGCCTGTTTAAGAGGATGTTTGGTTAACTACCTCAAAAGCTTTGGTCATTTCTACAAAAGCACCAAATGATATCAAACCACCATTTACATTACTATAGATATCATCTGTATCAGTGGGTAAGGCTGTTGAAGTGCTAAAGACATTTCTGAATCCTGTTGTTGGTCACAGAGTAAGCCATAAACATTTGTATGTTTGAAAAGTTGTTTATAGTGTAGCTTTTTCAAATACTTTTGTTATTGGACAGAAATTTGAGACAGGTCTGACATCTTTATGTGTCAGTGAGCGTACTTTTGGTAATGGTATTATGACAGCATGCTTGAAGACTGCAGGGACTCTATTGGTGGTTAGAGAGAGAGTGAAATTAAATGTGTGAGTTAGTGGTTTTGCAGTTCTCTCTGCTGCCAGTTTAAGGAAACCCAGATGAAGTTTGCAAAATTTAAATACAAACTGGCTAAATTTTAAGAGTAGTGATTTAGTTTCTTTAGTGGCTATTGCTAAAAAGTGAAAGACAGCAGCACAATCAGCTCAGGGGTACAGTTGGGTAGTTATGTAAGCAGTACCTGCCAGTAGCTACGCTGGAGTGGTAAAAGTGATTCTAGTTCTTTCATGGTAGATAGAATGAAGTTTTTGAAGTTATTAGCAAACGTAGTAGAACATTTTTTTGATTGTGAATAGGGCTGGAGGAGGCACCTGTTATCTTTCCTGTGAGCTGTTTTATTTCATTCTTGAAGTTTTGGGGTATGGAAGAAAAAAGTAGTTTGTTTCTGTTTAAGTTATAAGGCCTTTGCACTATTTGTAGCTATCTTGGTAGATTTTCTGAGTGTAGTAAATGTATGAAGAAGGTTATTGTTAGTTTGGTCCGGTTTCTAAGCTTTCCAGGTATTATCCTGCACATTCACCTTTACAAACTAGTTGCTACAGACAATGTCTTGTCTCAGCTCAGCAAAAAGTAAGTGCTGCCCTTGACAATTTCCAACAAGTTCTGTTAGATATTCAAAATAGGCTGTATTTTTGCAGAAAGTGCATCATTATAAACAGAAAAAAATGTCCAGACTATATTTACACTTGAATCTCTGTGTGTGTGTGTAATGCCCCAGTTGCTATATACTGGTGGCTAGACAGAGCACATGGTGGTGGGTAGAGAATACTTCAGGCTTGAACTCTGTACTTTGGGTGCAGGTGGCAATGGCCTCAATTCCCTAACCACCACCATTTGTAAAAACAATTTGCAGGATTTTTGCCTCATATCTGTTCTGTTTCTCATAAAATCTGTGGTTTCTGTATGCTTGTTTTTCCTTGCTCAGTTAGTAGTGCAGTGGTGCACTAGTAGCATTGTTGCCTGACAGCTACAGGTTCTCTGGTTTGATTCTTGACTGGGGTGCTGTATGTGTGGAGTCTGTATGTCCTCCCATCTTACAAAGACATGTTTCTCCCTGGGCCTCTGCTGAAAATTGGCTTTTGTTCTACGTCAGATTTTCCTGGTTAACAAATGTTAAATAAATAAACATAATAGGCATTTGAATTTCAGACTTCATATTCTTCAGAAAGTACATGATAACACAAAACCTTTTATTCTAGCAATTGTCTAAGTTTATAACATGGGTATTTGATTTGTCGCTATTTTCGGGACTGTATTCCCCCATTATTGGCTTCGTCCAGGTTTTTTGTGCTAAGGTTGAGAGCCATGGTGAGAACTGAATTCACTGAATATGTTTGGGGGCTGTATTCCCCCATTACTGCCTTTGTCCACATGTTTTTTGCTAAAAGGTTGAGAGCTATGGTGAGAACTGAATTCACTGAATATCTCTGGGGGCTGTATTCCCCCATTATTGGCTTTGTTCAGGTGTTTTCTGCTAAGAGGTTGACAGCTATGGTGAGAACTGAATTCACTAAATGGTAGCCATTTAAGTTTCAGTCTTCCTCTCTTTCACAAAACAGCTGATTTGGCAAAGTGGTATGTTGCTCTGACTGTTTTGCACAGGGGCCTGGCTTCAAGACTTGGCAGTGAAATGTATGGTGGTAACACAGCATTTTATTCTAGCTACTTTCCAACATTATACAAGCAATGTTTAAAATATATCCCTGATTTTTGCCCGCCCCCAATAAATTTTGGCTTTTTTCAGATTTTTTTGTGCTGCAAGGTTCAGAGATACAGCTGAGTGTTGAGTAGATTTTACAAGGAGCCGAGAGCTGCAGGAGCAAAAAAGTTTACTGCTGCTTATGCTGAGTCTGCTTGCATTGTTAATAGCACAACAGGTACGGTACTTGCTTTGGATGCAGAAGGCTGTGGGTTCTACTGTCACAGTAGGTAGCTGTATTGCTGATACTGTACTGTGTTGTAAATGGGTGGATGCTGTAGTTCTTTTTGGTGAAGATACCTAGCAACTATGAACCTGTTATCAGTTCGCCATCCATTCCCTACTGCGATATTACTAGCTTATCATTTTTTTTAATGCAACATAGGCAATTTATTCCTCAATACAATGACATATAAATTTGTTTGTTAACAGCAACCTCTTCATTAGTTACAGATTTCTTTAATGTGGAATTATTTAGATGACTTTTACTTCTTCAGAGATTGTGCATATTTACTGATAGTGGTGGACTGTAGAAGTTTGAGTAGACTTTTATGATGGAAATGTTCTGAAATGGGCAGTTTTGCCATTATTGGTGCATGCATTTTGTTTCATTGTTTACTGGAAAAATGTTCAAGACAATAAATTTAAAATGCCCTCTAATAACTGTACTGTATTGTACAAGGAATATAATTTAATACAATCAGGAAGGTGTCAAAGAGCACATGTATGTTTTGTGTTCAAGGGGCCTATGATTTGAAAACAACCCAAAGTTAATCTTTATCTGCCACTGGCAAAATGTATTTTCTTTGAATGTGGGTTTCAATGCTGTTTCAATGAATGTGAGTTTCAAGGACAGAGAAGTTTTAATGCTAAGTCCATTTTCATTGTGAGACTGCATTGCTTTATTTAGCAGATATCTGTTAGTGTTTGTGCTGTAAAATGCAAAATAAAATTTTCAAATGAAATCCAAATCATTGCAGAAGTAAAGCAGTATGCACATTACAGTGTTTATGGTAAATGGGGCGAAATAACTAAGGAATGGGACATTGGAATGGCTGCAGGGGGAGGCTCCACTTGACCATGATTTCGTGAGGGGGGGGCAGCAAAGTCAGACAGCCCCGGCTGAACTATACCTCTCAACTGTCCAGATTTTTGCAGAATGAATAGATTTTTGCTTCTTATTTTTGGTTTCTTTTCATAAAATTTGTGGTTTTCTGGCAAATCATTTAGGAATGAAGTCACTAAATAATGACAGACATTGAGTTTCAGATGTCATAACCTTCAGAAAAATGCATGCCAAAGCAAGACCTGTTATTCTATCAACTGTCTTAAGTTTATACAAGAGCAATTTTTAGTACTGCTTGTATGTTCCCCCAATACATTTTTCCTTGCCCAGATTTCCTGCATTAAGAGGTTGAGAGGTACATGCAAGTAAATTGCTTTATAGAATTAGGAATATCCAAACCTCTCAACTGTCCACAATTTTGGCTCAAAATGTTGCTCTCCCCCTAATAATCCCTCTGCAAAATGGCAATTTTAAAAGAAAACATGGAGGGTTTACAATTACAAATAACTGTAATGATCAGAGTTATAGATTACTTTTACTTCAGAAATGCATGTAGATGCTCTTATTTTGTCAGCTGCTCAAGTTAACAGTACTAATATTAAAAAGGTGTCCATTCTTTGACAGGTTCCCAACTGTATTGTGTGGCAATTTTATATTTTTGCATCACATTTTTGGTCTGTTTTTCATAAAATTGTGGTTTTCTGGCAAACTAGTGACAATCATTAAAGATTGAAGTTAGAAAATAATGGCAGACATTTGAGTTTCAGATTTTATACCCTTCAGAAAATTCATACTAATGCAAAACCTACTTCTATTCTATTATCTTTCTAAGTTTATAAGAGCAATATTTAAAATTTGTCCTTATTTGTGGGCCTGTGTCCCACTTCTATGTATGGCTCTGTCCAGATTTCTTGCTCTGAGGTTGAGAGGTATGAGTGTCAGAACCATCACCGTCAGCCAGAGGCATTTCAAATTGTGTCATACTTGTTGCACCCCACTCCCCATTGTAGTGGCTCTGGATGTGTCCAAGCAAGGCAAGGAGCAGTTATGCAGTGTAAGTGTGCTGAGTATTCCCCCATACAAAGTAGACCACAAGTACGACCGTGGCTTTTCATCTGTCCTTGACTTTGCAGAATGTTCTGGTTTTCTGTCATTTTTATACTGTTGATTTATGCTTCTTATGCTGCTACCCACTGAAATCACTCTACTCGCATCTCTACCACTCTTCAAACAAGAAATTAAGAATTACTTCCAAAGTTATTGGCTCTGTTCCTGTATAAAGCCTGACTAATCTTCCTACCTACATCTGTTATCCTCCTCCTCAAATTTTCCTCCACTCTCTCTTTTTTCTTTTCTTTTTATAACTTTTTTCTTCCTACCCCTTATTATCCCTTACCTCTCTTTGGCTTATATCCAGCAGGTCTTTTTGCTTCTTTGCCTTTACTGTTTTCACATTCCTCTCTTAGATGGCTTCCATTTTTCACCCACTTATAGTGATATTGCCCTCTTTCTCTGATATTTACCCTTTTGCTAACCTCTAACTCTCTCTGTACAACGACTTGTCACCCTTTATTTTCTCACTGTCATCTCATCCTGCAGCATGAATCTTTGTTACTCATACACGTTATAATTTTGATATATTTTCTTAATTAAGTTTCTATTTTGACATTGATATTGCCATTTGTTATTATTGATATTGCTTTTTGATTGTATGTTTTTTTTCTTTTTATGTGTATTTCTGTGTGGAGCTTTTCTCCCCGGGCCTCTACTGAAAATGGAAATATATCCAGCTAGACTAGCCCGGTCAACAAATGTAAAATAAAATAAATAAAATAAATTCTTATTATTCAGAAAATGCATGCTGTTGCAGTGAACTGTTGCTCTGTATTTAAATAGCAATGCTTTAGTAACAATCTGGTAAGCTTGTTGGAGATTGTAAGATGTAAGTAAGCTTTAATAAGCATACTGTTAAAGAATTACCAACACTGAAAGCCTTTTTGTTGTTGCCATGCAGAGAATATTTACATACCTAGATAACGTATAAGCCTTGGGTATTGAAATACATATTACAGTATTTGCAATAAGGACAGGATTACAGTATTTTCATAAGCTCATTACATTTGTTGGAGGCTTACAGTCATCTTTGCAGGATTTACACATAAACTAAACAGAATAACAATCTAGCATGTGTGGTCCATAACTTGTGCAGTAATCCTTTAAGCAATTTATCTTGAGCTTGTTTCTTGTTTGCTGTTCATTTTTTTTTATTTGATCATGTCTTCCCCATGAAACAAGTAGATAGTTGTCAGGCAGCAGGTCTTTTTTGGATAAGAAACATTTTTACAAGCTGAATATAAATTATAATTAGAAATGCAGTGCAAGGAGAAGTGGTTTGAGTTGAGTGCTGCTTGTTTGTTTTTTTTTATACTTGATTATGACTGGCATTCCAGTAATGCATTTAAAAAACAATTAATTTTTTCATGTCTCACAACCTTTGTGTTTCCATCTAGATATTAAGTAAGTTGTCATGTAGCCAATGCATTGAAATATTTTTTTCTTCTACACTTCATTTTGTCTTGCTTGGACTCTCGTAATGACAGTTTGGCACCCAGGGCAGCATATTTAATTAAAGTTCCAGTTGTTGCGGTTTTGAGCATAGCCCCACCCCCTTTCTAGTTGGCCACACCCCTCCCCATTTACCCCACCCATTCAGCTGTCTCCTGCAGCCCCCCCCCTTTAATTTGAAGTCACCAGCCACCACTGGGTGTAATAGAAGTACAGCAGGAGTCCTTTTATGATGTCCGTTCAAGGGCGGGAAGCCAGGGATTCCAAACAGAGGACTGGGATGCACCTGTGGTGGAAGTGATGCAGTGGGAAATAAAACTTGATATTAGCACTTGGGGATGCAAGGATGTAATAAAGCAAAGCAGGAGTCATTTTATGATGTCCGTTCAAGGGTGGGAAGTCAGGGATTCCAAGCAGAGGATTGGGATGCACCTATGGTGGAAGTGATGCAGCGGGAAATAAAACTTGTTATTAGCACTTGGGGATGCAAGGATGTAATAAAGCAAAGCAGAAGTCGTTTTATGATGTCCGTTGAAGGGTGGAAAGCCAGGGATTCCAAGCAGAGGACTGGGATGCACCTGTGGTGGAAGTGATGCAGCGGGAAATAGAACTTGATATTAGCTCTTGGGGATGCAAGGATGTAATAAAGCAAAGCATGAGTCCTTTTATGATGTCCGTTCAAGGGCGGGAAGCCAGGGATTCCAAGCAGAGGACTGGGAGGCACCTGGGGTGGAAGTGATGCAGCAGGAAATAAACCTTAAGCGGAGCCAGCAGCCTACACAGTACAGGACCGGATGGGATTGGAAGGGTATTTATACATATATATATATATATATATATATATATATATATACACATAGATATATATATATATATATATATATATATATATACATATATACACACACACACACACACACACACACACACACACACACATACATACATACACATATATATGTGGGCATCTATCAGAACACCAATGCTCCAACACTGAATCTCGCAACACCATACTTATCAGACCAAAAAAATCAAAACACAATGAAGACCTCTGAGCAACACAAGCATGAACAGCAAAACTCCCTCCTACTGCAGACCCAGAAACAAGCATTAACATGGTTTCGGAGGGGACTGGTGTCAATATTATATCCCTGTGGTGTTAAGTTTTCAGTGATATGTTCAACATAGTGTGATTCAGTGTTCTAGTCACTGATGTTGTGATTGCAAATCCTACTGTA
>NC_056745.1:1055476274-1055533774 GCF_019279795.1 Protopterus annectens
AGAGATCCAGGTAACATATTCAAATTTTATGAGACAAACAGGAGCAGAGTTAAAGGCATAGTTCCACAAACTGGTGGTGTTGCTTTAAAACACCGCATTGTTAACTTACTTGACTGGCAATAGGTGACACTTCTTATCTAAGGATGGAGAGGATCTTGACCATTCAACCCAGATGAACTCTGGTCAGACCCCTGGAACTTCAAGGGCCTCCAAAAAATGAAACAAACCAAAACATTTTCTAAATCTGGCAACTGTGGCAGATCAGGGGTGGGGGTGGGGGGCTGAAGGACTTGGGGGTTATTAGTACCACGGCATTAGTCAGGCTCAGTACAAACCTGGTGGTAATAAAGGAATACTGTTGACAGCTTTAGAGGCCTTCCAGGAAAATGATGCAACACTACTGAAAAAGATTCAAAGAAATGCACTGGAAATGGTGGTGGTAGAAGGACAGAGAGAGACAAAATACCATATGAAGACAGAGTTAGGGAACTGGGCCTCTTTTCTGTAGAAAACATTAGAGACGGGCATGGTAACAATACTGATATGGATATTGATATTTAAACCAGTAATATGGAAGTGTGAAGAAGATGAGCTTGAGGGAAGACACAGGGTTGGCAGGAGAGGATGAGAATACTTTATCAGGGGTATCCCGTTCAACCTGGATGTTATCAAATATGTCTTCAATAAGGCATTAGTAGACAGGTGGAATGAGTTGTCAGAAGAGATAACAGAGACTGAGATAGTCAGAGCATTAAAAAAAGGCTGGGATACCTGAAATGAAAGTACAGAAAAGGGAGACCACACAGGCTAATAGTCTCATTTACTGACACTTTACACAGTTTTCTAGTACCCAAAAAAATGTAAAGGGAGAAATTAAAACAGGGAAAAATAAGGTAACAAAGCGTCCCAGAAGTGTGGGGGTGCAGTATTAGACATATCACACATATACCAAGTAAGAATGAGAAAGAGAAGGAATAAACCTGGACTAGATGTAGCCAGGAGTTTAAAAAGGATGGAGGCATTTACATGTATAAATGTACAAAGCAAGACTACAGAAGTGAGTTTTACAGTTAGGATGACTTAAAGGACAACCGCACCCTCAGACTCAAAAAACATATTTATTTCATCATGGCTTGGTGTTTCCTACATTTTAACAGCACTCTGGGACTATTTAGAGCTTTTTAGATATTTTTATATGCAATTTCTGACTCTGACCACATGGGGGCTGGCATTTTGAAATAATTCAGACTGTTTACGCTGCCTCTAAGTATCCCAGAATGCATTGTTTGTCTCCAAAAAATTGCGTCAGATCTGCCACATTTTCCTTTAAGCTGCTGTCACTTCATTGACTTAACAGGCATTCACTGCTGTCTTAAAGTCCCCTACTTTTGGTTAAAATGTCATCCTTTTTCAATGACTACTTCAAACACAAGCAGTGGAAATGCTACAGAACAGAACTGAAAAGTGCATTTCATTGCTTTAGTTTCTTAGAAATGCTAACTTGCTTTCTTTTGTGAAGGCTGAAATCTAGCTCTTCAAGGCATCTCCCCTCCCACTTCACACCTACCTTCCCTAGCTGTCAAAGAGCTAAGGGTAATTTGACCCATTATCTGCATGTGATTGACAGCTCACAGCAGGTGACTAGAGTAATGTACTGTTTTCTTGTCTGCCTTTCCCTCCTTACAGTAGGACACTTTTTTTTTGTTGCACTCCTCCTGTCAAATTTAGAACCAAGCTACATAGCACTGGGAATAATCACTGTTTTGCAAAGCATCAAACTCCCACTTATTTTTCCTTCCCGTTTGATTAAATAGCTAACAAATGACACACTATAAACATGAAATATTTTACAGACTTGCATGACAGCACCAACATGCTTTTTTAAGACATAATTTAAAAAATTATGGTATTGCATACTACTTGTAATCTGATGTAGTGTTGTCGATTAATTGTGACAGACATCTGCTTCTTATGTAAAAACATGCAATTAATGTAAACGCATGGTTATTGCAAATTTATGCTCTTAGTTTTTGCAGCTGTTACTGTGCTTCTGCCTGTACTTTGTCACATATCGGTAGGGCAATGTAAAGCAATATGACAAAACAAAAACAAAGTTTACAAAATTTAGAAATTACATCCAAAAATGAGACTCACCCACACTCACTCACTCACCCACACTCACCCACTCACCTCACCACACTCACCCACTCACTCACCACACTCAACTCATTCACTCACCACACTCACTCACCACCCACCTCACTCACCACACTCACTCATGTTCACCCACACTCACTCAACACACTCACCGTCATCCACCACACCTCACTTACCCACATTCAGTCACCCACACTCACTCACCACCCTCACCACACTCACTCACCCACCACACCCACTCACCAACCACACTCACTCACCCACCCACACTCACTCAGCACACTCACCCACCACACTTCACTCACTCACCCACACTCACTCACCACCCAACACACTCACCACACTCACTCACCACCCAACACACTCACCACACTCACTCACCCACCCACACTCACTCACCACCCTCACTCATTCACCAACATTCAACTCACACACCCACATTCAACTCACCCACCCACACTCAACCACTCGCTCACCCAACACCAACTCACTCACCCACACCAACTCGCTCACCCACACTCAACCGCTCACCCACACTCAACCGCTTACTCACCACCCTCACTCACCACCCACCTACACTCACTCACTACACTCACTCACCACCAACCTACACTCGCTCACCCACCACACTCGCTCACCCCCCCACACACACCCCCACACTCACTCAACTCACGCACTCACTCAACTCCCGCACCACACTCACTCAGCTCACACACCACACTCACTCATCTCACACACCACACTCACTCAACTCACACACCACACTGACGCAACTCACACACCACACTGACGCAACTCACACACCACACTGACGCAACTCACACACCACACTGACGCAACTCACACACCACACTGACGCAACTCACACACCACACTGACGCAACTCACACACCACACTGACGCAACTCACACACCACACTCACTCAACTCACACACTCACCCTTTCACACACATAACCACAAGTTTGTTTGTCAACACCAAGAATGACTGCAGGCTTTCGTCCGAGGAATGCACGAGTAATTATGTACTTTGGCTGTGCAGACATCAGAAACAGAAACACATGCCTATACAGATCTTACACATCAAGCCGCTCCATTCAAATTGTACATGAAATGCACCCATTGAACAGTTTTCCACCTACAACATTATTAAAGTACTTTAATACAACACTAGTGAGCCCTACTTTACACAGCCCAGTAAACCTGTCCACAGATTCAGCTTCTACAGCACAGTCCAATAAACTATCTACTGTATATTAGTGTTAACACAGGAATTTCCAGTTCTTATCAGCATAACCACATGCACAATCTTCCACCTCAGACCTTTCATAAAGGATGTCTTATTTTTAAACTTTCATCCTTTCCACTTTAGGGGTCTTACATAAATCCCAGCAAAAAGTAGACCTATAAACTGCAATCACCCTGATCCAAATCCATCCAAACATGGCTGCAAAACTAAAGGTGTTATGGTTTTGAGGGGAGGGTTAATCAACCATGCCCACACCACCTGGGAGCAATCAAATTCTTCCTGTCTTTATAACTACACAGTTCCACAACCACAGGAAAAAAAATACCCAGCAAAGGCACACCAGTACCTAATAGAATTAAGTGACAATTCAGCACTAAATCATTAATCACAAAACAGACTTTATCAATTCAGCATATGAAGAACATACCAGTATAGTGTATTTAAAGTTACATCTAACTACCAGATTGTGCTGGGACAGCTTTAGAGATAAAAGCGGTTTTGTAAAATTCAGCAGATACTGGCAGAGTGCGCTTTATCACACAAATGTGCACAGACTTGCCCTTATCACACAGATGCGCGCACACTTGCCCCTTATCACACAGACACAAAGTTTGTTTGGCAACAGCTAAAATGATCCAAGGGCTTCTTCCTTCTGATAGCAGTCTTTTAACTATAGGTTCATAGGTTAGTACTAGGCTATCGGCCCTAGGGCTTATACAAGCCTAGCCATAACAATTCCCTGGCTATTACTTCCACACTATTTTCTACCCTGGACCCCTGTCTAGCAGGATGAGTGATGTGATCCCCGGGGTTAATTTCTTTCTCCCATCCAATCATCAATGTTCCATTTGAAGAGGGCCAAAGAGGCGGTCTGCTTGACATGTATGGGCAAGTCTATTCCAGAGTCTGGGCTGATGCTGTGAATCAGGAACCTATCCCTCCAGCATTTGTTTATTGTGACGACAAGGTTTAGATCCCTGGAGCGTGTAGCTCTGAAGGATTGGGCTTTATTTAAGTGTAGCATGTCCCAGAATGGGTACATGTTTTTTCCCAAAGGGGATAACTATACATTTCTTGGCACTGAGCTTGAACCCATGGCTCTGGCACCAAGCATCTGTTTCTGTAAGGCCCTTTTCTAGAGTATCCACAACATTTGGGGATTCAATAATGGCTCCCCGTTTGCAGTCATCTGTGAACTTTGTTAGCCAGAATCCCTTAGTGTTGGCCTGTACTTCAGAGAAGTAAATGCCAAACAAGAGCGGTCCCAGGACTGACCTCTGAGGTACTCTGACTTGTCAGAAACTGGATTTGGAGTGGGCTACTTTTACAGCGTGGGTTCTGTCAGTAAGCCAGTTGGCAACCCATCGAGTGACGTAGGGATTAATGCCCAGCTTAGTAAGCATTCACACACACACACTTGTTCCTTGCTTGCATTCACACACACACACACACACACACACACACACACACACACACACACACACACACACACACACACACACACACACACACAAACACTTGCCCCTTGCTTGCATTCACACACACACACACACACACACACACACACACACACACACACACACACACACTTGCCCCTTGCTTGCATTCACACACACACACACACACACACACACACACACACACACACACACACACACACACACACACACTTGCCTCTTGCTTGTATTCACACACACACTTGTCCCTTGCTTGCATTCACACACACACACACACACATACTTGCCCCTAGCTTAAATTCACACACACACACGCACACACACCACACACACAAACACACACTTGCCCTTTGCTTTCATTCACGCACACACACACACACTTGCCTCTTGCTTGCATTCACGCACACACACACACACTTGCCCCTTGCTTGCATTCTCACACACACACACACTTGCCCCTTGCTTGCAATCTCACACACACACTTGCCCCTTGCTTGCATTCTCACACACACACACACGCGCGCGCACACACACGCGCACACACACACACACACACACACACACACACACACACACACACACACACACTTGACCCTTGCTTGCATTCAGATACACACACACACGCACTTGTGGCTTTAAAACAAAAGAACCAGTATGACGGTCATAGTCCATGATACCTCACTGGACTATATGAAGAGGGACATGGAGCTCTCTGAATACATATGTCCCAGGTGGGTATGAATCTAGCCTTGAGTCGCATCCTACCTTCAGCAATGATTATACGAGAGGACCAGCAAAAATGACCACCTTCAACAGATGGCTTAGTTTCTGGTGTCACAACAAGGGGATTCAATCTCTGACAGTTTGGGTAGACATAACAGACAAGCCATTATGCTTTTCAAGAGATGGTTTGCACTTATCACCACTTGGCTTCTGAATATTGACAAAAACTTTGTCACCATAGTGCCTTTTTTAGGATTTGCCAAGTTAAGCATGCCAACATAATAAAAATCAGTCAGAAATACCTAAAGGTGCTGCTTCTCAATGCTCTTAGTTTAAATATAAAAAAAAAATATTACTTGGAAGCACTCCTTACCCTAGAAAATTCACACACATATATGCAGTCACAGAACCATAATTCAGAACCATAGTAATCACTCTAGCTATTAAAGTCTATAGTGCCTTTCATACATTTTGATCCCCCTCAGCTCTGAATAAAACATATGGAGGAGGTGTTTCAATGTTTTTAAAGCACTAATACAATGCTATACTGGTCCAAAAACATGACTGAATTGAGCTGCTGCTTGCCCAACTAACCACAGGTGTGAACCCCCATCATATCCTTGCATAACAGTGGTACTAAAAATAGACACAGGAATGTTTAGAGGAGATGCATTAAAACGTTACAAAGCTAAACAAGGAGCAACATTAAACCATACAGCCCTGAAATCAAGTTAGTATCTAATCATACTGCCTATGCTGATAAAGCAATTTCAGTGTCCATAACTGAAAAATCTGGCACGGTACAATTAACACCACTAAAGCTACTGATGTGTTACAGTAAGACAATCTAGCAGACCTGAGCGAACGGTCAGTTCGTACAAGACCAGTGTTACTGCAAAATATCAATGCTAATATCAATGCTAATAATACATATAAGTGGAAACAAATGGGTGCCACTGATGAAATTATATAGTATTCTCCATTCATAACGAATGCTCCTGCTATGCTGACTCAGCAGAAAGTACAGTTGTGTACCTACCATAAATGTAGATGTTCGAGTGTATTCACTGTTGCAGTCATTACTCTTGGGTTATCCTGCTGGCAGGCTACCTGCAGTCAGCCTGAATTCCAAAGTCTTGGTCCGGCGTCAGTTGCTGTTGCCTCTTCCCTGACGTCAGTGCGCCAGGGGTATAAAAGATGCAGCCGACGCCATTTTCTTCAGTTTTTCTTGCCCCAGATGTCAGGTGCCCCCAAAAGGGTAGGCTAAAAATTATGCCAATAAACATACATGCACTAAGGTAATCATTTCCTTCATCTACAAGCAAATGCACCACATAGGTTGTATAGAATAGAGAAGTACAGATAAGACCCAGCAAAAGAAAGGGGGGTGGAGGGAGGGTAACCTGGACTGCAACAGTGAATACACTCGAGCATCTACATTTATGGTAGATACACAACTGTACTATGTTCATTGTGTTTCACTGTTGCAGTCATTACTCTTGGGTTGAATCCCAAATCTGAGGATGGGTGGCTGGGGCTAAATAGGATTAGGAGAGGCTATGAGGCCCTGCAGAACTGTAGTGGCAAAGCCTGCTCTGGATTTAGAGTAGAGAGGTAAGTGGTAGTGCTTTGTAAAGGTGTGCACCGAACTCCAAGTTGCAGCCTCTAAGATGTCTTTGGTTGGTACTCCTCTGAGGAAGGCTGCTGCACAGGTTGAATGTGGCCTAATGTCCTTAGGCACTGATTTACCATGTTGTGAATAGCAGAAACAAATGCAATGGCCTATCCATTTTGAAATAGTCTGTGTTGAGATGGTCTTTCCTTGTGGCCCTGCAGCATATGCCACTAAAAGTTGCTCAGTCTTTCTGAAAGCTTTATTCTGTCCAAGTAGAAGTGTAGCTGTCTGTGTATGTCCAAAGAATGCAGAAGTCTCTCATTCTAACCCTTGTTCTGTGGGTTTGGATAAAAGGTAGGGAAGTGAATGGTTTGGTTAATGGCCACACTGGACACCACCTTAGGCATAAATGTCGGGTTTGTCCTCAGAGAAACCCTGTCTGGATGGAAAATGATAAAAGATTCCACAGCCATGAGTGCCTGTAACTCCAAGACTCATCTTGCAGAGGTTATTGCTAGGAGCAGAGCTGTTTTCCAGGATAAGAATTTTATATCAGCTGTTGAGGATAGCTCAAAAGGAGGCAGTGTGAGTTTTTCCAAGACATAATTGAGGTCCCATGCAGGTATTGGTGCTCTCCTTGGAGGTCTTATGTTTTTTGCCCCTCTGAGGTACTGCCTTATTAAAGAATGAGAAAAGATAGGTGGTTCCGTATTGTAATGGGTTGAAATGGAAGAGGCATGGATCTTAATTGATGAAAAGGATAGGCCTCTGTCCAACATCTCAGTTAAGTATTGTAAAATCTGAGGAATGTTTGCAACAAACATGTCAATTCCTTGTGCCTGGTTCCAAGCACAGAATCTCTTCCATTTTTCTGCATAAGATTTTCTGGTACTGGGCCTCCTGACCTCCAAAATAACATCCATCACAGCTTTGGGCACAGACATTGCCAAGATCCTAGCTGACAGGTTCAGCGCAAACTCCCCCCCCCCCACCAAAAGGGAAAATATCTATCCCAGCAGAGTGCTGCCACCCCCAACATCTCAGATGCTCAGGTAAGAGCCGCCCTCTCCAAAGCAAAAAACACAGCATCAATGGGACCAGATGGTGTACCAGGCTGCATCCTACATGAACTCCAAGAAGAGCTAAACCCAAACATAAAACTACTGTTCAATCTCAGCCTTACTACAGGATATGTACCCAAAGAGTGGCGTGGGTCTGCAAAGCTATGGAAAGGATCATCATGGACCTCATAAAGATATTGGGGACCTACAGACACTGGATCCTACCCAGTTCGGCTTTGTTAAGGACAGATCCTGCCTCTTAAACCTGGTCGATTTTTTGAAACGGTCACCAAGGCCATTGACGAGGGGAAGGTGGTCCACACAGCCTACCTGGACCTCGCAAAAGCCTTCAATACAATACCCCACTCGGGCATTATAGATAAGCTCACCAGCTTAAATATAAACCCCTGTGTCACTAGATGGGTTGCAAACTAGCTCTAGGACAGAACCCACATGGTTAGAATTGCTGGAGCCATGTCAGACTCCAAACCAGTTATAAGTGGCGTCCCACAAGGCTCAGTCCTGGGACCTCTCTTGTTCGGTATATATTTCTCGGAGGTACAGGCCAACACGGAAGGACTGTGGCTGACCAAGTTCGCAGATGACTGCAAACTGGGCACCATAATCGACTTTCCAGCCAACACAAACATCCTCCAAAAGAGCCTCATAGAAACAGACAACTGGTGCCAGAGCCATGGCCTCAAGCTAAATGCCAAAAAGTGTATAGTCATCCCCTTTGGCAAAAACAAAGTGCCCACAAATTACCACATAGGTGGAAATCCATTAAGTACAGAAGAAGTAATTAGGGACAACTACGTGGCCAAAGTGGTTAGAAAAACATTTTATATAGCCCACCTAATCATGAAGGGATTCACATCTAGATCAGGGGAGGTCATCGTGCCTCTTTACTCATCCCTCATCAGGCCCATAATGGAGTACAATGCCCCTTTTGTGTTGTACCTTACCAGACACCTGCAGCAACTGGAAAGACCCCTAAAGTACCTCACCAAGAGGATCAAAGGGCTCAAACAGATGCCATAGGCTGCCTGGTTAAAGAAACTCCAGCTCTACTCAGTGGCACACCCCCTGCTCAGAGGCGATCTGTGCCTGATGTATGAAGCCATGTCCAACCCGGAATTAATGGGCATGCTGCACCTCAGAAAATCCAAATCCCATCGAGCTACGCGCTCGAGAGACTTGAACCTCAGCACTCAAATAAATAGGACATGCTGGAGGGACAGATTCATAACCCAGAGGCTCCCTTCACTCTGGAATAAAATCCCAGTCCAGGTTAGGCAGAGTCCCTCATTGACTCTCTTCAAGAGGAATCTTGATGAGTGGATGGGAGATCGTAGGTTTACCCCGGGTATCACTTCTGTGTCACTGTTAGACAGAGGCACAGTATACTAACCTCGAAAAAGGGCATAGCAAAATTAATTTAAAATGGGTGGCAAAAGCCAAACACACTCTGGCTAGGCTTATAAATGCCCTAGGGCAGATAGCCTAGTATATACCTATGAACCTATGAGTGTTCTGAATGGCTACATTATCCGCCATGCTGCCAGATTTAAGGTTCTGAGTTGGCTGTGCAGGATCTGATTGTTTTGTTGGGTCAGTAAGTGAGGAATTTAAGGCAATGTCCAGGCTGGACCTTGAGACAAGTTCTTTAGGATTGGTACCAGTGCTGGCGTGGCCAGTATCATTTTTGGCTTCTCTTGTCTGACCTTTAGGAGTACCTTGGGGAGGAGAGGCAGTGGAGGAAAGGCATATACTTTTAGTTTTTTCCAGCTGAAGGATAAGGCATCCACTTCCCATGCTTGTTTGTAATAAGTCCTTGTGCAGAATCTCTGTAGTTGGCAGTTGTGAGGGGAGGCAAACAGATCTATGTCTGGGCATCCCCATTTCCTTGTTATCATGCTGAACACTTGTGGATCCAGTTTCCATTTGTGGGGATCCATGAGGTTTTTGCTTAGTTCATCTGCCAGAGTATTTATCTTTCCTGGCAGGAATTGTGCTTGCAGGTGAACTTGATAAGTCAATGCTGTGTCCCACAAAGTCATGGCTTGTCTGCAGAGGGGGTAGGAATGTGTGCCTCCCTGCTTGTTTATGTACCACATGACTGTAGTATTGTCCGTCTTTATCAGTAGTTGTCCTGGATGAAGTAGATCCTTGAAAGCTGTCAGGGCATTTTGAACAGCTAGCATCTCTTTTTGATTGATATGAAGATGCATCTGGCTTGCGGGCCATGTGCCCTGAATACATTTTTCTGCCATGTGGCCCCCCAGGCATAATCTGATGCATCCGTTGTTAGTGTCTGCCTGGCTGTGGGTAAAGTGAATGGCTGTCCCTTGTTGTGGTGACAGGCCTGTGCCCACCATCAAAACTCCTGTTGCAGGCAGGGAATGAGGGTAATTAATGTTTCCAGGCTGTGGCAATGTTGAGTCCAAACACATTTTAGATACCATTGTAGTTTCCTCATATGCAGTCTGGCATATGGAACTAGCAGGATGCAAGATGCCATGAAGCCCAAAGCCTGCAGAATTTTTCTTGTAGATAACTGGGTCTTTGTTGCCAACATTTTGAAGTAAGAAGTCAGTTGCCTTTGTTTGTCTGGCATGAGATAAGCCATCTGGGCAGTTGTATTTAAGCTTGCACCCAGGAATATTATCTCTTGAGAAGGTACTAGTTTTATTTATTTTGGTTTACTGTGTACCCTAGGCAAATTAGTAATCTTTTTACAAACGCCAGATGCTTTAGTAGAATGTCCTTGTTCTCTGCATGAATAAAGCAGTCGTCTAAGTAAGGATATATTTGAATTCCTCTTTGTCTGCGAAATGCAATTACTGGTGCCAGGCATTTTGTGAAGACCCTTGGTGTAGTAGATAAGCCAAAGGGCAGTGCAGAGAATTGGTAGTGCATTGAACCAGCTATGAATCTGAGGTATCTTCTGCAAGATTCTCTGATTGGGACATGCAGGTATGCCTCTTTTAGTTCCAAAGTTACAAGCCAAGCCTTCCTGCCCAGCATGGGCAGAAGCTGCTGCAAAGTCAACATTTTGAATTTTGGAACTTCCAGAAATGTGTTTAGAATAGACAGGTCCAGTATTGGTCTCCAGGCTTTGTCCTTTCTGGGTACCAAGAAAAGTCTCGAGTAAAATCCTTGTCTCTGCTCTTGCTGTGGTACTCGCTGAATGGCCCTCATGTCCATGAGGGATGAAACTTGCTTTTGTGCCTCTGCACATTGATTGTATGGCAGGTCTGGCATACCTTTTGCCCTTGGCAGGGTGTGAAAGTGGAACCTGTAGCCCTGAGACACTATATTCAAGACCCATTTGTCCTGGGTGATCATGTGCCAATTTTGTGAGAAAGTGCTAGTTTTCCCTAAGGGGCTGCCAAAAGATAAGTGCTTGGTGCAGGCAGAGGAAAGTCATTGGGACTGTTTCCTGTATAGCTGTGATTTGTCTTCTCTGCTGTTGGAGGTAGAAGCACCCCATTGTTTAGGCCTGTATGAGCCTTGGGGCTGGGATCTGCCTCTGGGGTGTCTGTATCTGCCTCTTTGTGGCCTGTCTGACACTGGAAAGGACCAATTCTTTCTGGGCCAGTTCCTGCTAAATCTGGGTGGCTGCACCTGTAAGAAGTCCTTAACTGTCTGCATAGATTTTGCTTTGTCCTCCATTTTCTTCAACACCTCCTCTGCTTTAACACCAAAGTATCATACTGTAATGGAGCATCTAATAATTTTGCTTTAACATGATCAGGCAGATTCTGTTCCTTTAACCAAGCATGCCTGCTAATGACAGACCCCGTAACAGCAGCCCTGCAAGAGGCCTCCAGAGAATCAAAACCACATTGCAAAGTATGCCTTCCCACTTGTTCAGTTGCATGCAATAAATCCTGCATTTCCTTGTTTTCACGATTCAGAATTTGTTAATATTTTCTGTTTAAGCAGTGACATTAAGTACTGCTGATATTTAAGCATATGAAATTGACAATTTAAAGCCCTCTCAGCCAAGGTAGCAGAAGTGTAAACCTTTTCCCCCATCTTTCCAGTGCCCTTGAATCCCTATCAGAGGGGATAGGGTTTTTTGCAGTGGAAGCCTTGACCCCTTTGGGACCCTGAGAAATAGTTTCTGGGTCAGCAACAGGGTTTTTATAAAGAAATTTATGTGAATCTGGAACCCTGTAGTATCTGTCTGGTTTAACAGGAGCTGGAGGTAAGGAGCCTGGAGAAAGGCCGGACTCTGAAAATACATCATCTACAATGTCTAGCACAGGGGGAATAGCAAGAGGCCTGTGCTGAGGAAGTAAAAGAAAATCTCTAAGCCTTTTCTTTGATTCTGAATAATCTTGGCTCTCCCAGTGGAAGTGCGCCCTCATGGTATGCAGGGTTTCCCCAAAAGAATAATCCTCAGGAGGAGAGGCTGAAGGGATAGATTCTTCAGCAGCAGAATCCTCATAGGAAGGAAGAGAGTATTCCTGTTCAGAAGAGTCATAAACTATATCAGGCAGCACAAAATAGGGCTAGGAGTGCATTCAAACAGGGGCTGTGTGTAGAATTACATTTTTAATTCACTAGGAAGACTTATCTTACCAATGAAGCAAAAAATGCAGACGAAAATGCAGGCAATCCAAACTTTTCAGTAGTCCCTCAAACAAATGCAGTTGACAGGATACACGAACCATAAAAAGGAGTTCCACACACCACATGGATTTTATTAGGTTGAGTGGGCTGGGTAAGGCAGGTCTGACATCACAATGTGGGAGGAACACTGGCTCTTCTATACAGCATGCAAATCAGGAGGGGATTACATCACTTTAGGGGAGGAAACGTCCCGATAGCTAGAGCAAGAGCAGATGGCAGATGTGACATCATAATTTCAGAGCCAGCTACAGGTTTTTCAAGTTGGTTTGCAAAGTGAAACAAAAACAGTATAGAAAGCTAGGAAGCAGAACAGGGAAAACAGTTGAGTGGGTTATTTTTTTAAAGCTGCAAGGGTGATTTTTTTAAGCGTTATCAAAGAACAGGGACTGGAAGAGTCAGCAGGTTGGGGAATCTGCTTTAATATCCTGTTGTTTTCCTTTAAGTAATCAAATATACAAACAAGTCTTACTATCCACTTGTAGGCACAGTATATTTTTAATTTAGGAAACTATAAAAAGTCTGGCAGCAATGAAACTGAAATTAACGAGTCAGATAAGCATGACTGTGAAACCCAGGGAAGTATATTTATCCAAAGTACATGAAATCCTGCCTGATATAGCTGGGTAAAATAAACTGCAACCTATGTTTATTTTTAAAGCAAAAAGAACATTAATGAAATGTTACTTCAAATTACATGCTTCATGATATACTCCTGAAGTTTTCCTACATTTCTGACAGCATAGATTTTAAACTGTGCTTACATTAATGGGTCTCAAAAATGCATAAAGAATGTTTTAAATCTGTTTTGATCCACTGTGTCTAGGAATGGAGGTCTTAATGACCTCATCTTGATTAATACAGAATCTGTGCTTACGGTATTTCATGTACTAAAGCATATATTAAGTAAATCTCTTTTGTAGTAAAATACATAAGGTGGATATGGAAAAACATCTATTACACAGAAGTCCTACGAGTCAGCTTCTGCACCCACCTATGCCAAATTTATTCAAGACCCTCTTAAAACAGAGTAATTTCTGAACAAGCTACTTTCAATCAAAATGTCTCTGTTTTAGATATACTACTGACTTATTATTTATTAAGAACAATTTCATTACATCCAGCCTGGAAACACAAATGTTTTGACCTCAGACATCAGTGATCCTTCTTCCCAATGGAAGAAAGCTGGGCAATCAGTCACTCATTTATTAACTGCTGCAGAAGATAGGAGTAGCTGTGAGCTACCTGGGTAATACAAAGAAGGGGCAGCTTTGCATTCATATGTTATCGGAGAAGAAGGGGAAGAAAATAAAGTCAGGGATGGTCTTCTGCCCAGTATTTCTCAATATTCATCTGTTCCTGTCTTTCTGGTAGTGCAGACATCCATCTACTACACTCAACAAACTAAATCTCTGAGCCGCTACAAGAACATCTACTAGTGGCCAATGAAGCCACATTCTTTAGTGGGAGGTCTCACCACATGGAAACACTGGGAATAGTATATGTATGGCTCACATAGGGCAGCAGCTAGGAAAGCTGATGGCACTTTTGGTTATGATCAGTGTCTGGGCTGTTTGTTTGGGTATGGAATGTTTTTATAAAGAAACTAACACATAATAAGTTTCAAAAATAACAATTTAACTGGAGAACTGGAAAAGGTTTAATATTTGTGTAAGGGTTACATGCTGTTCACTGGAATTTTAAATGTGTGGTGAATAGGTTCTGCATTAATTTTTTGGGATGTCACTATGTAGGTTATAGATGGCAAGTATGAAACATTTTCATGCAAGAAACGATACAATTGGATAGTTAACCTATCATAACAGCTGGAGTTCAAACACATTATTGTTTCTGTAGCCAACTCATATGGTACATATCCTGCCAAGGACATGGTACATCCAGTCACTCTACAAAGCTTTAGGCTCCTTAATCCCATACTTTGTGTCCACACTTAGCACGAGGACATGTACTAGTATAAGACGGACATGTGAACATATCAGAACTCAGAGTTTTCGTGATAAAAAAACGGAAGCTGAAGCCTCGTTTGGTATGTATCTCAAGACATTTGCAACAACTGGAAAGGCCGCAGAAACACCTCACTACAGCTCAGAGTAAAGTCTTATCAGGAAAGAAAAAAGAAAGATGCTCCATTTCGGCCAGGAAAGGGATTTATCGGGGGGGGGGGTGAAGTGATACTATTAATACCGCAACAGTCCTCTATTCAAACATCTATTGTTATGGTATGCAAACCACACAACTGCACTATGCTCTTTGTTGGATTACCACTGCAGTAGCCATTACATATTGGAAGACTGCCAAAGTTCAAGATGAAAGGGTGGATGGAGAAGGACCAGAGTCCAGAATTCTCTGATGAGTAGCCACAGCAAAGTCTGCTCTGGCTCTAAAAATGGAATCCAGATTGTAATGTTTGCTAAAAGTGTGAAATGAGAACAAAGTAACTGCTTCTAGAATAGATCTAGAGTCCAAACATTTCCAGAAATCTTCAGATATGGCAAATATTCTTAAAAAAAAAAAAAAAAACTTGACACTCTGAGGATGCTTTTCGCATGTTTAGAATAGCAGAACTGAACACTTTGGGGAATGTCACCAGGAAACAGTTTGTTCAGATACTTTTTCTTACAATCATAAGACACAAATGGTTAACTAGACTTCTTAAAGTCCTTACTTTTTACCCAGACAAAATCTCAGTTTTCTGTGTAGAAGGCAATGTAAAATCCTTTCTTTCTTGCTCTAATGACCAGGATAGAAAACAAGAATCTGAACAGTTTCATTAAGAGTAAATTCAGAGACAACTTTAGGCATAAAGGAAGGATTGGTTCTGAGACTCATCCTGTCCTTGTGAAAAATCAAAAAAAGGATAGACATAAGGACTTGTAATTCAGATACCCATCTAATAGAAGTTGAAGCTACCAGCAAGACCATTTTCCAGGGAAGGGAAGCCGAGTTAACTTTTCCAAAACAAAATTCAAGTTCCAAAAAGAAGCCACTTTTTTCTTAGTGGTCTGATATGCAAAACCTCCTTTAAAAATTGTCTGAATTGACAGAGACAAGGAAGAAGAAAGAGGGAGGTCCAGTGACTGACAGGTTGCAATGGCTGAGAGATGTACCTTCACTGACACAAGCTAGGTCAGAATTTTGCAATACTCACAGGCAGTGAAGAATCAGGGGTAACCCCACTTGATATTTGCCCTATCCTTTGTTCTAGCATAAAAGAGAAAATCATCCTATTCTCTGTTCTAGCATAAAAGAGAAAATATTTCCCGTTTCAACTCATTTTAGAATGGAGGAAAACAGAGCTATTTGAGGAGTTTCACATTGAGGGGTCACCTGCAGGAAGACTTCTCAGTGTAGCATCCATTTGTGATGGACTACCCTAGAACTGCTCAAAAGAGTCTGCTACTGTTCTCTGCTCTGATGGGATGTAAATTGCCAGAAAAATAGCTAATCTGTGCTGAGGTGCTATAACTCACACAATCATGGCAAGTTTGCAAAAGGGGGTATGAACTTGTTCCTTCCCGTTTGCTAATATGCCATATCATAGTGGTGCCTGTCACTACTAAGAATTCTTGGAGAACAAATTTGATTCAGAGCTTTCAAGGTATTCATCAGAAACATTATTTCCTTCAGGTTGATGTGTCTTCACCTGTGCTGTGGTCCCATATTCCCTGTACCTTGACAGCCAAACCAGTAGCCCAGGCAAAGTCTAAGGTATTTGTGGCCACTATCTGAGAGGGATTGGGAGGACAGCAAGTGACCACTGAATTACACTGGACTTTAGTGGCCCACCAAAGGAGTTCTTTCTTCACAAACTTGAGAATTGGAATCAGAAAGGAAAAAGGATGACAGTGTTTGGCCTAAACTGATTTGAGAAACTACTGGATTTTTCTCACTTGAAGTCTGACACGTAGAGCCATAAGAAAAGTGAAGGGAGTGAAACCTAAAACTCTCAGGAATCCTCTTGTGGTACATTTTGTCTGAAGAGAAAGATTGAGAAAGTGGTGATGGTAAGTTTACATTTAGCAAAAAAAAAAAAAAAAAACAAACGCTGTTATCAGAATGGCATCTAGAAGGCATCCCAGAAATACTACTCTGAGGTGGAACTACGGATGACTTTTTTAAGACTTTGCATGAAACCTAGATTGTTGAAAAGATTCATAGTATACTGCAAGACTCTTAGAGAGTCTTGACTGGCTGAGGCTGATACCAGGCAATCACCCAGATAAGGGGAATATATGTATGCTTTGAAGCCTGCAATGAGCTATCACTGGAGCAATGTATTCGATGAAAGCTCTTGGGGTCTTAGAAAGCCCAAAGGGCAAAGAAGAAATCTGATAAAAGCAAGCCAAAGGCAAAGAGCATTACAAAAAGATCTCTTGTTTTTTTTTTCTGAAATGGAATATGCAAATAATGCATACAACTCTTTCGCTCTAGGTCACCTTGCAAAGAGGCCTGAAAGACAGATGCATTCTCAACTTCCTGGCCAAGGATGTTTCTTTATGTTCCTCTTTCCTCTCATTTCCAAATGTCTCAAAAGATATGAAACAAAGTACCACGGCCCAGACAACACTGCTTCTCCCACCTCATGCAACTGACCAGGGACAGTTATCAAAAAGTTCTTCACAGATAGACTTACCCACACTGGACAAGAGATACCTGATTAATTCCAATATTCAAAACTTACACTGTGTAAATGATAGGCATTTCATCTCCTTTAGGCACTTTTTTAAGGACGTGTAATGGGTACTGAAGGAGGCAAGCACACCTGCTACTAGCAAATCTTATTCATCTAAACAGAAGCAGTTCATTAATAGCTGAGAGCCTTAGGCACAATGGAGCTCTAATTCACTTAGACAGTTAACATAAGTGTTTCTTCGACATAAATTTTCTAAACAATAAGAACTTTGAAACTCTACTGACTACCAGTACTGACTGACAGTAATTCTAAGTGATTCATCAGACAATGAGGGATTTAAGAGGTCTGGCAGTTAGTGCGGAGCACTACGTCTCTAAGCTCTTAAACTACTGCTTCCTGTAGCCAAGGGTGCAGGGTTTGAATGTTTCCAGTTCCATTTGCCTACTCTGACAATCAGCAAATTACTTAACCTGACATTGCTCCTGATTTGCCCTAAAGTGGGTTTCGCTGATTAACAAAGAGAATAATGCAAAGTCAAACATGCTCGTTTTCTGGGGGATAAGACCTATGAAACTCTAATAACTGGCCTTACTAGCTGACTGACTGTAATCCAGACTTAGTAATTTAACAGAAAATGCTGATTTTTACAAGTTGGTTTGAAGTTTGACGTGAAACCTAGGAGGTAAACTGTATGTTGTAGTTCTGCAAAGGTATAGAGACACACACACACACACACACACGCACACACACGCACGCACACACACGCACGCACACACACACACGCACACACACACACACACACACACACGCACACACACACACGCACACACACACACGCACACACACACGCACACACACACACTTATTTACGGGTTTGTAAGTCCTGCCTTCACAGCTTCACCTTCTTGTTGTAGTGCTGCAGAGTTTCAGCTTCAACAACTGCATACTGCAGTGGTACAAAGGTCCAAACACACTTACTTCCTAATGGTTAAGGTGTTTGCCTTACAAACACAAGGTACAGGGTTTGAATCTCACAGGGGATAACTGGCTAGGCTTAAAATGACTCGCAAAGGCAGTTAGCCTAGTACTAATCTATCAACCTATCTATCAACCTATCAACTGATTGCTTCGAACAAGTCCTGCAATCACTGCTTCCGCTTAAAAAATTAACCCCACGACCTGTTCACAGCTTAAAAATTATTTCTTAACTCATTCAGTCCCAGTTTCACAAACTACCCTTTTATGTACATGTCCTTGCTGTGGCTGAGGTTTAAAACAGTTAAAACAAAAAAAAAAACACTAGAAAAAAAGAAAAGAAAAGTGGGTACTTGCATATTATCGCAACCAGATTGGGATCAAGAGAAGCGGCTCAATTCCAAGCCCTTCTCCTGCCCAAATATGTTGTCCAAGTTACTTGGAAAGCGTGGGTCACTGAAGTGGGTCTCATTACAGTGACTTTTACATCAAAATACGTAGCTACTTATAACTTTATGCTGTGCAACTGACAAACGAGACAGCAGCACACAAGCACTTTCCACAGAACACTTAACTTTATGCAGTACGACTGGTAAACGAGATGGCAGCACAGAATCACTTTTCCCACAAAATCTTAACATGTTTACTATCTTAAATGTCCGGCTTAAGTCAGGTGCAAGAGCTTAACAGCACAGACCTGAATAATCTGCACAAGTGGAATTCACAGGGGCGACACCACTGCTGTCAAATACATAGCCCACGAGAGACTATCCATATGAAACACAAACGGCCCTTATGTATTCTCGTAAACTCTCTCTTTCTAACCAAGCAAGATTGACAAATGTAATTTTCCTGAGTTATAAGTTTAAGCTGTCCAAATGACAAATGAGATAGCAGGACACAAGCACTTTCAACACAAAAGTTAACATCTTCAGTATGGTACATGTCCATCTTAAGTTGACTCCTGCAGGTTACCAGCACAGATCTAAAGAATATGTATAACTACAATCCACACAAGAGGCCCAACTGTGCAGAATACTTAGGGTACAAGGGCACATCATATGAAGAAAAAAAAAAAAAGGCGGTACTTGCGTATTATCACATAATCTTTCAAATCAGCAACAGCTTTATAAATAAATGAACCAACTTTCCAGAACATGACGAATGCTGACAGGTTTGGAATCTGGTTGCGATAATATGGCAGTACCGAAAAGTGCTTTAAAGAAAACAACAGTACCAAAGCAGTCAAGGGCCCTGGGAGACCACCCAAATCTCCCCTATTATAATCCAAAATTAGAAGTTATGTACTCACCATAACGTTCCATCTGAGTAGGTGACTTCATTCGGATGCAACCTGTGGGTATCGGATCCGACCTCGGATCCGAGCCGGCAATTCAAAAGCTTAGGCTCCGAGCTCCTAGCTCCTCCCTCTTACCCATAACCCCTTGCCACGCCCTGACTGACCTCAGATTGAGTTTGCCTCAAATACTGACCACAGTATACTAAAACAGCATAAATACTCGCTCTAAAAAGGTCAGGGGGATGGAGGGGGGGATGGTTGCATCCGAATGAAGTCACCTACTCAGATGGAACGTTATGGTGAGTACATAACTTCTAAATCTGAAGTAGGAAGACTTCATTCGTCTGCAACCTGTGGGACAGAGTCCCTAGCTACCTGAATCTTGGGCGGCCACCATGGAAGGATGTTCCGGAGCACCGCTGAGCCAAAGGATGCTCTTCCTCTAGAAACAACATCCACCTTGTAATGAGAAATAAAAGTATGAGGCGAGGCCCAAGTAGCTGCAGCAGATATCATCCAACGAAACACGGGACTTAAAGGCGGCTGACGAGAAACTGCCCTAGTAGAATGAGCCGTAACCCTCTTAGGAGCAGGTCTGCCTGAAGTGTCATATGCCTGCAATATGCAATTAGCAATCCATTTAGACAGAGTGACTTTAGACACTGCTTTACCCAGAGCAAATTTAGCAAAGGAAACGAACAGCTGATCTGATTTCCTGTGGCCAGCTGTCCTGTTAATATAAAACGTAATTGTCTATGAACATCCAATGAATGCAATTTGTATTCCCCTTTGTTTGAATACTTGGGAAAAAGACAGGCAAATTGATTGACTGGTTAATATTGGATTCAGAAGAGACCTTCGGAAGAAAAGATGGATTGGTCCTGAGGCACACCCTATCAGGGAAGAAAGAAAGGTAAGGCGGTTTGACACAAAGAGCCTGAAGCTCAGACACCCTTCTGGCTGAAGTGATAGCTACCAGAAAGACAGTCTTCCAGGAAAGGAATTTTAAATCAGCAGAAGCTGCAGGCTCGAAGGGAGGAGCAGTAAGGGCCTGCAGGACTAAAGACAAATCCCAAGGCGGTACAACCTCCTTGACTGGAGGCCTTAATAAAAACTCCCTTGAGAAAGGATTTGCATAATTTCGCTGTCATAAGGGGAGCTGTGTCCTGTCCAATGTGATAATGCGATATAGCCAATTGCACTTTAATCGTGGATGAACTGGCCCCTTGATGAAAGAGGTCTGTTAGAAATTCTAGCACCGCAGAGATAGGTGCTGAAAAAGGATCCACCGTTCTCTGCCCTGCCCATATAGAGAACCTCTTCCATTTACTCCGATAAACCTGTCTGGTAGAAGGTTTATGGGCAGCCACCAAAATTGCTTTGACCGGTGAAGAGATACCGGGAGTCCTAATTAAGGTTGGAATTGGAGCAGCCAAGCTGTCAACTTCAGGGTCCGCAGGTTGGGAACTGGCATTCCCAGAGGGTGAGAGATGAGATCCGAAATTGGATCCAGAATCCATGGTGGATTGATTTTGTGAGACCATACGAAGGGGAACCAAGGTTGTCGAGGCCAGAATGGGGCAATGAGAATCATTCTGCTCCCCAAACTGTTGGCTTTCTGCAGAAACCTCTGCATCAGAGGAAGTGGAGGGTAGGCATAAAGGAGACCGGGAGGCCAAGCATGCACCAGAGCATCCTCGAACTCCCTGGTGGGGAAGTAGAGCGAAGAAATTGTAGCATTTGGCGTTTGACGGAGAAGCAAAATGATCGCAACAGGGTTGCCCCCAAACGGCAAAAATCTTCTTCGCTACTTGAAGGTTTAGGGACCACTCGTGTGGAGAAAGGATGGTGCGACTGAGCTTGTCCGCAAGGATGTTGGACTTTCCCGGAATGTGCGTTGCTATCAGAAAGCGTTTGGTGGAAATTGCCCATTCCCAAACTCTCATGGCCTCTCGACAAAGGGGATAAGACCTGGTTCCTCCCTGCTTGTTGATATACCAGACTACGGACATGTTGTCTGTCTGAATCGCAATAGTCCCTGTAGGAAGAACGTGGTGAAGTGCTTGCAACGCTAGAGCACCGCCCTCGTTTCCAGGACATTTATATGCAATGATGTCTGTGTGGGCTGGCACGTGCCTTGGACAAGCTTTCCGGCAGAATGCCCCCCCCACCCGAGGCAAGAAGCGTCCGTGGTCACTGTGGCTCGGGGAAATGCAGCGCAAAAGGGTCTTCCTGCTATGGGCTCCGGAGAAAGAAGCCACCACAGAAGGGAGTCCCTGCACGCTCTGCTGACCGCAATCGGAGCGTTTAGAGACGAACAAAGAGGAAACCACTGAACTTGAAGGGTCCATTGAAGAACCCGCATGCGTAGGCGAGCATGAAGTAGAAGCGGGATAGCTGCCGCCATAGAACCTAGGGCCCTCAGGACCGAAGCTGCAGTTGGTGACGGTTGAAGGATTGCTGTCACATGACACCTCAGGCTGACGATACGGTCTGGGGTGAGGAAGGCTCGCATTGATCTGGTGTCTAGTCTTCCTCCTATGAAATCTATAATTTGAGTTGGATTCAGGAAAGATTTCTCCCAGTTGATCGTTATGCCCAGCCTTGGTGCTAGTTGAAGGAAGCAATCCCTGGCTGAGCACAGAAGATGCCTTGATGATGCCGTCAGGAGCCAGTCGTCCAGGTACGGAAAGACCTGTAATCCCTGGAGCCTCAGGTGGGCCGCTACCACCGCTAACACCTTGGTAAACACCCTGGGGGCTGAGGTGAGACCAAAGGGGAGGACCCTGAACTGATAGTGACTGGCTCCCAGCCGGAAGCGAAGGAACCTCCTGGATCGTCTGTCCATCCGAATGTGGTAGTACGCATCCTTGAGGTCTATGGAACACATCCAGTCGTTCTCCCTCAACAGGGGGAGTATAGATTGCAGGGTGACCATCCGGAACTTTTGCTTGGTTACTGACAGGTTCAACAGGGAAAGGTCTAAAATTGGTCTTAAGTCCCCCGTCTTCTTTGGCACCAAAAAGAACCTGGAGTAAAACCCTAATCCGGCTTGATCTGGGGGGACGCGCTGGATGGCTCTTTTTCCTAGCAGCTGCTCGATTTCGAGAGCTGCCGCCTCCCTTTGATCGGGTGGAACATCTGGGAGGCTGTGAGATTTGGGGATCTTGATTAGGGGTATTGAATATCCTCTGGATATGAGTCGAAGCACCCAACTGTCTGTTGTTATGGACTCCCAAGAAGTCAAGTGCATCGAAAACCGCCCCCCGACTGCCTCCAGAGACGGACAGCTGGGCAACCCTTCAGGGCTGCTGCGTGGGTCTCTCAGAGAAGGGTTCTCTGGACCCAAAATTGCCAGGAGCCCCTGCCTCTGGCACGACGACCTCCCGTCCTCCTCTGCCACGGAAGGACTGGTTATCCGGAGCAGGTTGGGACTGCTGCGACTTCCGGAACCACATCTTCTTCTGTCCCTTTTGGTTCTTAGAGAAGGACCTCTGGGGAGCTGAGAAGCGGACTCCGACGGCAGACAGCGTCTTCCGTCCTTTTCGCTCTGGACAAGTGTCTCGCGAACAGTCTTGCCAAATAAGGCAGAACCATCGAAAGGGGCATTCGCGAAGGTCGCCTTAAAGGGCTCAGCAAAATCACAATGGCGGAGCCAGGCCTGTCGCCTCATGACAAGGCCTGCTCCGCTGGCTCTAGCGGCTCCCTCAGTAGCATGAGACAGCAGCCGCATAGATGTATTGGATACAGATCTGAGAGTGGCCATTCGGTGGAATAAACCTGCTTATCCTCACTCGAGATGGACTCCAGGGGAGATGCAGCGTACTCTTTAATCAGATCTCGCTGCATCCTAATGACATGCGCCATGTAGTTCAGCGCTCTCAAAGAGAAGGTCGCTGAACTAAACACTCGCTTCCCAATTCGATCCATCGAACGGGACTCCTTGCCCGGAGGATGGACGGAGGGACTCTCCTGTGCCAATTCCCTCTTCGTGGCTGCAGCCATCATCATGGCATCTACTGGGGGACCCTTACTCCAGTGGGTGCGGTCTGATGGAGGAGAAAGAATGCGGTCTGGGCGTTTTGGGATAGGCTCAATGGTGTCCGGATCCTTCCACGCCCTGATAGATATAAGATCTACCAGGGGGTCAGCAGGAGGGGACACCCAAGAGGTAGAAGGGCCCGCCTCGAATGCCTCCAAGAACACAGACTCGTCCGAAGAAGCCTTAGGGGCAGACCACCCCCCCCTGATCCTTAACATCTCCATGATGTCTCCAAACGAGACGTCCTCAGGGGTGACCTAGGGGAGCCTTCCCTTCATCCAAGTCCGGGTCTTCAGTGACGGACCGAGGGGAGTCCATTTGCCTCCTCTTGCACTTGCGCTTCCGAGGTACTTCATCGGGGCTGTCCGAGGAGTACTCTTCAGCAGATGGATGTTCCAAGGGAACCACTTGGGACATCGAGGCGGGCTGTCCCTGGGACCGGCTGGTGGGGGCCTGGCCCAACTGCAATGGAGTGCGGGATGGAGCCGTGGCAGGGACCGGGGTCCCGGATGTCCTCGACAGTGCCCTTTCCATAACGTTGAAAGCCGAGGGGGAGCCAGCTTCTCTAAGCCCCGAGAGCCGACCCCCACTCGGATCCGACGTACGGATCGGAGTCGGAGCCGAAACCGTCGGATCCGAGAGACCAGTGTGCTCCGACCTGGACGGAGCCGAAGACACACCAGCTCCTCTGGATCCGGGGCTCGGCCCTCGGCTCTGAGAGGTCGGGTCCGGCACCAAGCACTCAAGGGATGGGACGGATCCGAGGTGCGCCGACCAATCGGATCCGACCCACCCCCGGATCCAAATCTGCACGGCGCCGAAAGCTCCGAACCCGTGGTATGGGTCGGAGAAGGAGCTACGGGGGCGCGAAAAAAGGGGTCAAGCCCTCCCGGTTGGGGGCTAGGAGCACTCCCATTTGCATTTGGGCCTGGATGAATTTCCTCATCATCCGTCCATATCAGCTTCGCTCATCGAAAAAGTCGATCTAGAGGAGGCCACCGAAGCGGACCTAGAGAACCGCCTCGGAGACCTCCTGGAAGGGCTAGCCTCCTCCTCCTCGGGTCCAGGAGAGAACCGAGGGGAGTGGAGCCGAGGAGGAGGGAAGCTAGAAGGCACAGGGAAGCCCGCTTAGATGGAGGAGCCGAGCTGGAAGCTTGGCCTCCTCTTGTGGTGCTTCTCCTGTGCCTCTCCTTCTGTCTCTCCCTACTAGAATCCTTCCTCCGGCATTTTTAAGGGAGGTTGAGTCCAAGCCGGAGGGAGAACTGACAGCAACAAGTTGCTGACTGGAGGCAGAGGCGAAGCAGTATCTGGGGGTAAAAGACCCGCCAGCACTAACTTCGACCTCCGTTCCCTTAAAGCCCGGGGGTTGAACCCTGCACAAATGGTACAACCAGAAGACAGGTGTTCAACCCCAAGATGACTTGCGAGTGTGGCCATCTGCTGGGGACAGCTTATGGCCACACTCGCACATTTCGAAAAGACAGCCTTAGGGGCTTCAGACATGACACCTAAGGCCTAAACACACACAGACACACACAAAACTACGAAAAACCCGAGAAATTTAACTAAAGAGGGAGGGAAAGCCTTAATCACACACAACACTAACTATTTTTTAAACAAAAACTGAGAAATTTAACAATTTTCCTGTCAGAAAACCACTTATCTCAAAAAACCACGCCAGGAGCTCAAGAATTCCGTTGCTTCTTGAAAATCGGCAAACGAAATCTGAGGTCAGTCAGGGCGTGGCAAGGGGTTATGGGTAAGAGGGAGGAGCTAGGAGCTCGGAGCCTAAGCTTTTGAATTGCCGGCTCGGATCCGAGGTCGGATCCGATACCCACAGGTTGCAGACGAATGAAGTCTTCCTACTTCAGATCTGTTCTTTAATATTGTTAATGGCTCTGAAAGATTACTGTTTCATTGTCAATAAATGTTATTGTTAATACCCAATGCATATGCTGCTACAAGCAGTTTCTACTGCAAATGTCTCCCTCTCCCCCTCCCAACTTTTTACTGCTACTCATAAATCACACTCAAATGTAAACACCAATACACCAACCAAATAATGAATTCAGCACAACTTTGACAGAAAAATGGTTCTGTTGATGATTACAAATGCTATCTCCAAATCTATAGTACTAGTTTACTGATCAGCACTAAACCTGTTGCACTTCAGTCAGCACAACTCAGCAGAAGAGTACAGTTCCTACAGAAGCAATGTAACTCTGAGGGCAGCCCTTGTGATCCCTACTCTCTACTCCTTGGTAAATCAATGTATTTGTTTTCAGATGCACACAGCAAGCCTACACAGAAATGAATGAAGGTCAAGCTGCTTTCTGGTTTCTACACCGAAGCCACAGTTCTAACATGTTTCACCGACTATAGCAGCAGAGACTTCAATATGTTACATAAACTAATTCTCACTCTTCTTGATACATGTTCTTGTAATTTAAAAAAAGTATCATAAACCATCTGCACTATTATGAAACTTCTATCCAGTGCCACTCAAATGTGAAGTGGAGTTTCACTCATTTATAAGCACAGTAAAATGTTTAGAGTAAGAATAACATTTTGTTCTCCAACCAAAGAGAAATGTTAAGACTTTTAACAGAATATCACAACAGTAAAACTTAATGTTTGCATACCCTGTTCATTGCATCAAGAATGCTCTGGTGTCCTCTATCAAGTAAACACTGGTTTTTAACTATCTTCACTCTCCAGTCTGTTGATTCTCTGGTATCTTTAGTGTCCATCAAGGTTTCATCTTGATTTTTATCTTTAAAAAAAAGCAGAAAAGTTTTACCTTATGACGGCGAGGACAAATTGGTTAAGTAATTAATAAAAGTTTCAATATAATCTCTGGAAATGAGGAATACGATGAATAAAGTATACATAAAAAAATGCAAAATCAGCAAAAGCCCTTAATAAAACAGAAAATTAAGCCATAAGCATAAAACATTTTCTTATCATTCCAAAACATGTGCATTTAACATGTAAAGCCTCACACATAAATCATGACAGTACTATTAAAAACAGATTCAATGCCAACTTTACCCCCCCCCCCCCAATCTCAATATCGGAAGAATGCAAGGCACCCTGCATTACTGCAACACAGGTTAAAACCGCATTGTCTAAGGCCAAGAATACAGCTTCCATGGAACCCAACAATATCCCTGGCTGCGTTCATAGGTAGGTACTAGGCTATTGGCCTAGCCAAAAAGGTACCCTAGCTTTCGCCACCCAAGAAAATTATTTTCCTGTGCCCCTGTCGAGCAAAGCCACAGAAGTGATCCCCGGGGTGAATTCCTATCTCCCATCCAATCATCATGATTTTTCTTGAAGAGTGCTAATGAGGAGCTTTGTTTGATATAGATAGTTAGTTTGTTCCAGAGTATGGGAAATCTCTGGGACAGGAGTCTATCCCTCCAGCATGTTCTGTTTATTGTGGTGACAAGGTTTAGGTCCCTAAAGCGTGTAACTGAGGGACTGGGATTTCTTTAAGTGGAGCATGTCCAATAGCTCTGGGTTTGACATAGCTTTGTATGTTAGGCAGAGATTGCCTACGAGCAGGCGATGTGTGACAGAGTAAAGCTGGAGTTTTTTGAGATGGTCTGCGTAGGGCATCTGTTTGAGGCAGGTAATCCTATTTGTGAGGTATTTCTGTGGTCTTTCTAGTTGTTGTAGATGTCTTGTGAGGTACATACCAAAAGGGGCGTTGTACTCTATTAATAGGTCTAATGAGTGACGAGTAGAGGGGAACAATGACCTCTTTTTTCCTGGATGGGAAACATTTTGTGATGAGGTGTGCCATGTAGAAGGATTTCCTGACTACTGTGGCAATGTGATTATCAAAGGAGAGACTACTGTCCACCTGTGTCCCAAGGTCTCTTATCACACTTTCGGTGTTAAGTAAACTACCACCTATGTGGTAGTTCATGGATACAGAGTTCTACATGAATTACAAAATGAATTGGCACCACATCTGTGTGCTCTGTTCACTCACAGCCTCACCTCAGGCTTTGTCCCTACCGAATGACACACTGTTACAGTCATCCCTCTCCATAAAGGAGGAGCAACTACAGACCCTGGAAATTATCGCCCCATTAACCTGACATGTCTAATATGTAAGGCTATGGAGAGCATCATCATGGACCTAATTAACAAGGATACAGGGAATCTCCAAACTCTAGATCCCAAGCAATTTGGTTTTGTGAAAGGTAGATCATGCCTGCTCAACCTGGTCGACTTCTTTGAGTCAGTCACCAGAGCAGTGGATGAAGGTAATACAGCCTACCTCACTGTGGTCAAGGCCTTTGATACCATTCCTCACTCAGGAATTATTGATAAGGCATCAACCTCTATACTGTTAGGTGGGTTGTATATTGGCTAACAGTTAGAACACACAGTGTAAAAGTAGTGGACTCAAGTCAGACTGCTGACCAATCACAAGTAGAGTCCCACAGGGATCGGTCCTGGGTCCTCCACTGTTTGGCATCTACTTCTCAGAAGTCCAGGCCAACAAGGAGGGACTCTGGCTGACCATATTCGCAGATGACTGCAAGCTGGGAGCCATTATTAACTCCCCAAGTGATGCAAACATCCTACAGAAAGGCCTCACTGAGACCAATGACTGGTGTCAAAACCATAGCCTTAAGCCTTAATGTCAAAAAATGCGTCTTCATCCCTTTAGGGAAAACTCAGTTCCCACTAATTATCATATCGATGGGAGCCCACTGAACACTAAAGACGTTATAAGAGATCTGGGGACACAGGTTGACAGCAACCTTTCCTTCGACCACCACACTGCCACTGTGGTCAGAAAGCCCTTCTATGTGGCACATCTTACTACCAAGGGTTTTGCATCCAGGAAGAAAGAGGTCATCATTTCTCTCTACTCTTCCCTCATTAGACCAATCATAGAGTGTAATGCCCCATTTGGCATGTACCTCACCAGACACCTGCAACAGCTGGAGAGGCCACAAAAGTACCTCACGAAGAGGATCCTAAGCCTTAAACACATGTCCTACATGGGCAGACTCAAAAAACACCAGCTATTCTCTGTCTCATATTATCTACCAAGAGGCAATCTCTGCTTGACTTACAAAGCCATGTCTGACACAGCTCTGTTAGAAATGCTACATCTAAAGAAATCCCAATCCCTCTGCACCACATGCTCCAGAGACCTCAACCTCATTACCACAATCAACAGAACATGCTGGAGGGACAGGTTCATAACCCAGAGACTGCCCATGCTCTGGAATAGACATCCCATACATGTCAAGCAGAGCACCTCACTAGCCCTCTTTGGGAGAAATCTTGATGAGTGGATAGGAAATAGAAAGTTCACCCCGGGGATTACTCCAGTGGCTCTATTTGATAAGAGGCACTGGAAACTAACGATGGGCGGCACAATGCCAGGGCACGTCTATGGGCTAGGCTTGTAAAGGCCCCAGGGCCATTAGCTTAGTACACACCTATGAACCTAAAGGCTTTTCTACAGATGGCCAAGGTGAAATATCAAGTTTGTCAGTTGTTTGAAAAAATAAATATGCAAAGGAACATACTTTTAATTGCAGTTTTCCATAGGAAATAATTGCCAGTGCAATTTCTAAGTATGAGCTGGCAATGATTCCCTTCTTTTGGGAGATTTCTCCCTTCTTTGAACTGCAGCAACCATGAAGTTGGTATACAATAGTTCAGGGGACTCATGGGGAAAGTGCAGGGGTTTGCTCCCCTGCATAAAATGCTTAAAATTAACTTCTTTGTCCTTCATTTCAGGCATTATTCTTTGGCATTTGTAATCCTCAGAGTTGTTCAGTTTGGTGATTCACAACACAACTGGCTGAAAGAGGCAAAGACACAATGTGTCCTATTGTTCTCATTCCAGAGTCCTGGCAAAAGTCAATAGAAAAGAAAGCAGGATATTTAGAGTAAGCAAATCATATGTAACTAATATAAAGACAGCCATGTGTCTGAGTGTACCTTTTGTATTACTAAAGAACTGTGAGCTTTTCTGCATTACAGTGCCAGTATCCAAAAACATTTCTATATTTTTACACATTATTTAAATATCTCCCATGACACCTTGAAAAAAAGAGGTATGTAAATGTCTACTTACACTTTTCTGTATTTGCAAGGGTCTTTCTGGTTGGGTCCCCTTTGTATCTGCTACAGGACATATGCTTTTGTTTCCATATTTACTTGGCATCCAAATCTCCAATAAATAAATTAAGAGCAGCAGTTGCTACATCAAATATATTCTCAAATTATACTTACAGTATGTTGATGTGATACAATAAATCTGAAATGTGTCTATAACGAGCAATTCTTTTCCCACTGGCCTAACTGTATTACTGACAACCAATGCACTGATACATCTCTACAGTTTATGGGGGTAATTACCTCTTATTATGCCTTGAAATAGGGAGATTAGTGTCTGAAAGTAAAACCGAGAGCCTGCAACAAATATTTTTTTCACCAATGCCAAAAGATAAATGTAATTGGACACCATTCTATCATTTACAACTCAACCAGGCCGTAACATACTTCAATGACACATTTCTAGCTATTCTAAACAGCTTAGCAACAACTCGTACATGTCATGTTAAAAATAAGAGATTGCCCTGGATATCAAAAGAAACCATTAGACTTCAAAAGCTGAGGGACAAAACCTGGTTTCAATACCAGAAAACAAAAGACAACAAAACTCTGTTAGCATACCAGCAGCTCCACAATCAAACAAAAAAACAACTCAAACTAGACAAAAAACATCTTGCACATTTATGCAAAATAAATATGAAAACAATCCCAAAAAGTTCTGGCAGGCAATTAACTCGCTCCTCTATCCAGGGTAAAGCCACAACCCCACAACCAACAACCAAAGTGTGAGTATCGCCTCACAAATCAACACCTACTTTATAAACACCATCCTCTCCTTAGTTACAGGGAACAATTCCACCCCACCGTCTCTTTCACCTAATGTAGAAAGTAACAACAACTCTTTTGACCTCAAACTTGTCCCAACAAACACCATAAGAACGATGCTGAAAAAACTGAAACCTTCTTCCTTAGCAGCTGACCATCTCCCCAATGAGTACCTCAAACTTTCAGCTGATGCCATAGCTCTGCCGATCTCCATTCTGGTAAATAGGTCTATAGCAGAACAATATGTCCCAAAATTATGGAAAATGTCCTGTATCACCCCTCTGCATAAAGGAGGATCATTAACAGAATTAAACAATTACACAGCCATAGCCATCCTTTCCTCCTGTGTCAAAATTCTGGAAAAATTTATAAATTCTCAACTACAACAATACCTGCTATCTCACAAACCTATCTCTCCCTCCCAACATGGTTTCAGACTGAAACAAAGCATCGCCACAGCCCTAATTAATTTCTCTAACACCATCAACCAACTCAGAAATTCAAACCAGTGAGTAGCATCAGTCTTCCAAGACATGTCAAAAGCGAATACTGTCTCCCATCAGAAACTCCTTACTACTCTTGCCTCACTAAACCCATCAAAGACTTCCCTCTCCTGGTTCCTAAGCAATCTTTCTGATAGACAACAAGCAGTATGATGGAAATACAAATTCTCACCACTTCTGCCTATCTCAGTCAGAGTTCCCCACCACAACACATGCTAAAGTAGTTTAGTATGCAGATGATTCAACTTTAATCTGCTCAGCAGATACCTTACCAGACCTCCAAACAGTAGCCCAACATGCTTTCAATTGTATCAAAACATATGTAAGTAAATCACAACTAATCCTCAACCCCATAAAGACACAGTTAATGCCATTTATCAGTAGCAAACAATCACCTGCCACCCCTCTTTTCACCATTCTCTCAGCAAACAACACAGTCATCCAACCAGTTGAGCATACAAAACTCTTGGGCATGACTAGAGAGAACAAATTCAGATTTAACCAACACATACCCATCACAATTAAGAAAGTTCACATCAAACTTGGTTAACTGTACAGAAGCAAGCCATTTCTCACTGACAGTACCAGACTAGCCATAACCAGAACCTTCCTCCTATCTACACTCCTTTATGCTTTCCCCCAGCTTAAAAAAAAAATCAGACTTAACCAAACTGGAAACTTGTTACAAAAAATAGCCCATTTTGCAGCCAACCTTCCCTACCAAACACACCACTGTACTGCTCTACATAAATTAAATTGGCTCAAGCTACCTAACCTCCATGTAAATCAACTTAAATTCACACACAATATCATCTGCCATCCTGACAACTTTTCATCCCTCAAGGAACTTCTGTATGCATGTTACTTGTGTTGCACAATGTGTATATTGATATCTGCCTGTATTCTTTGTCTATATGTTTCTAAACATGTCTGCCTGATTTTATCACTCAGTGATGTATGTACTGTCTCTTTTTTGGTATGTGGAGCTTTTCTCCCCAGGCCTCCGCTGAAAATGGACATGTATCCAGTCGGACTATCCTGGTCAACAAATGTAAAATAAAATAAATAACTTGTTGTTCCCTATTCATGCCCATGAAGTCTAAGATCTGCAGACACAAACTTTCTCACAGTAAACAAAGCTAACAACACTCACTGTGAACCCCTATTCTCAAATCAAATAGCCAAATTATGGAACTCTCTACCCTACACCCTCCAAAACACACCTGAATCTACCAATTTCAAACTACTCTTTGGACATCTATCCAAAAACTGGCACTGCTCCTTCACCAAACCTGACTGACAAGATATCTATAACTCTCTCATCATACTGTCCACTCCTTACCTCATTTTCTCCCTCACCTCAGTGTTGTTACTACTCCAAAAAAAAAAAAAAATATATATATATATATATATATATATATAGATATATATATATTATATATATAGGTTCATAGGTAGGTACTAGGCTATTGGCCCAAGGGCCTACGTAAGCCTAGCCAACAAGGTTCCCTGGTTTACGCCAGCCAAGAAAGTTATTTTCCTGTACCACTGTCGAGCAAAGACTCAGAAGTGATCCCCGGGGTGTATTTCCTATTTCCCATCCACTCATCAAGATTTTTCTTGAAGAGTGCTAATGAAGAACTTTGCTTGACATAGATGGGTAGCCTGTTCCAGAGTATGAGAAGTCTCTGGGACAGGAATCTATCCCTCAAGCATGTCCTGTTTATTGTGGTGACAAGGTTTAGGTCCCTAGAGCGTGTAGCTCGGAGGGATTGGGATTTCTTTAGATGTAGCATGTCCAACAGCTCTGGGTTTGACATAGCTTTATATGTTAGGCAGAGATCACCTCAGAGTAGGCGATATGCTATGAAGTAAAGCTGGAGTTTTTTGAGGCGGTCAGTGTAGGGCATTTGTTTGAGGCCAGTAATCCTCTTTGTGAGGTACTTCTGTGGCCTTTCCAGCTTCTGCAGATGTCTTGTGAGGTACATTACAAAAGGGCGTTGTACTCTATAATGGGTCTATATTAGATAAACAAAAGTTTATCTTACCGAACGCTAACATGAGCGAAAATCCCGGAACCTGAAACCGGAATTGTGAAATCGCAGTACAGTGAAGATGGGAATATTTGCCCTTTCCTCACTGTAGTGCGATCTCGGAGTTGGAATATATATTTAGCGGGGGTGTGGGGGGCACAATTGCAGTTTCGAGTTCTGGGATTGTCGATAATGTGAGCGTTCGATAAGATAAACATTTGTTTATCTAATATAGACCAGAGTGTTGAGTAGAGGGGAGCAATGACCTCTTTTATCCTGGATGAGAACTTTTTTATGATGAGGTGTGCCATGTAGAAGGACTTACTGACTACTGTGGCGATGTGACTATCAAAGGAGAGACTACTGTCCACCTGGGTCCCAAGGTCTCTTATCACACATTCAGTGTTAAGTAGATTGCTGCCTATGTGGTAGTTCATGGGTACAGAGTTTTTACCAAAGGGGATGACACTGCACTTTTTGGCATTGGGCTTGAGGCCATGGCTCTGACACCAGGCATCTGTCTCAGCAAGGCCCTTCTGTAGGATGTCCACATCATTTGGAGTTTTGATTATGGCTCCTAGTTTGCAGTTATCTGCGAACTTCGTTAGCCAAAGACCTTCTGTGTTAGTCTGTACTTCAGAGAAGTAGATACCAAACAGGAGAGGTCCCAGGACGGAACCCTGTGGTACTCCACTTATCACTGCTTTGAGGTCAGATTTGGAGTCTGCAACTTTTACAGTGTGGGTTCTTGTCAGTGAGCCAGTTAGCAACCCATCTTGTGACGTAGGGATTTGTACCTAGTTTATAGTGAGTTTAGCTATAATTCCAGAATGGGGGATGATGTTGAAAGTCTTGGCGAGGTCAAGATAGGCTGTGTGAACCACCTTACCCTCATCTACAGCTCTGCTGACTGCCTCAAAGAAGTTGATCAGGTTCAGGAGGCATGATCTGCCTTTCACAAACCTGAACTGGGTGGGATCCAGAGTTTGGAGGTTACCAATGTCTTTGTTTATGAATTCCACGATGATACGTTCCATGGTCTTGCAGATGAGGATCGTCAGGCTAATAGGTCGATAGTTCCCGGGATCAGTGGTGGCTCCCCCTTTGTGGAGTGGGATAACTGTTTCTGTGCGCCATTTATATATACATACACACACACACATATATATATATATATATATATATATATATATATATATATATATATATATGAAATCTCATTTGTTCATAACTATTATTTAATATGTACACAGTGCTAATTTTATTTTTCTCACAGTGATCTTTACTGAAATGCATGTTTTTCTTTATGAAATTGTATCTACTAGAAAACTGTACTGAATACTTATTTTTATAGACTAACTAGATGATGTATATTCTGCATCTTACTATATGTACACTACTGTACTATCTAATTATTGTATTTTGTTTATATTTCTGTGGAGCTTTTCTCCCCGGCCTCTGCTGAAAATGGGCTTCTGGTCCAGTCAGACTTTCCCGGCAAACAAATGTAAATACATAAATACATACATAAATAAATGGGAAGCCTGTTCTAGAGCATTGGGATAATCTGAAACACATATCTCTCTCTCAAATATATCTTATTTATGTCACAAGCAAAATTTAAATCCTTGGATATAGTGGTTCTGATACTGTTCAGTTTGAGGATGTACAAAAGGTCCATCAGAGCTGGATCTAAGAATGGCCTTCATGCCAGGTATAGATCGTCCCTCACTAACCTGTAGGAGAAATAGTACAGAGACAGTGTTTAAGGCAATCTGTATATAGAACAATGTGTTTATACTCTGGATTGTCCTGGTAAAGAACCTTTGTGGGCATTCCAGCTGTTGCATATGTCTGGTCACGTACATCCCAAAGGGGACATTAAACTCAATGATGGGTCTGAAAAGGGCAGAATAAAGTGTCACTGTGACTTCCTTGGTCCTGGATGCCTTATCCTTACTTATAGGTTGGGCTGCATAGAATGATTTTCTTCCTACCACATCTTGGTCAAAGGCCAAATTACTGTCTACATATGTTCCCAAATCCCTGATTACCAGGTCATCTCTTAGAGGTGTTTTATTGATGGAGTATAATTATTTTATTTATTTATTTCAGTTTAATTACCGTGGAAGTTCACTGGGCCAGAATGTGCCCATTTTCTTTGGAGGCCCAGGGAGAAAAGCTCCAATAAGCAACACGATTACAAAAGGCTACATAATGCAAAGGTAAAATACATATATAAATTCATACAATCAGGTACAGCAAGGGAATAAATTGCCATTATAATGCAATTTAGACAAAGGTAGCACAGTTTGCAGGTATTTACATTCAGAGCAGTAAGTTTCAACTGACTGAAAAATAAGCATCTGTGGATTACTTGATATTTACAATATATACATACTTGGAGTCAAGAGAGAGAACTTGCTTAATCTGAGGATGTTAGCTTAGGTTTGTTTTAGGAGAATAGAAAAAGAGGTTATAGTGCAGTGTGGAGCAGGAGTTAGTAGGAGAGCTCAAAGGGGAAATTTCTATGAATTTATGTAGGGTGAAACAGGAACATTTACGTTTAGTAGATAGGTATGAGAAAAGTTGGGTCTTGAAGGATTCAGAATTAGGTATAGTCCTAAGTGAAGGAGGGAGAGAGTTATATTTTTTGCCTACAGTGAAAGAGAGGAGGAGTTGGCCTGCAGGACGTTTGGGTTTGTGGATAGAGATTAAATTTTGGTGTTCAGATCTCAGAGATCTGGTTGGGATGTAAAGGGGAAGGATGTTTGTTAAGGCTGGGCATTTATCTGGATAGAATATTAATTTGTGAGCGGTGGTTAGTTGGAGATAGTCTAGGTGGTTAGAGAGTTCCAGCCAGTTCAGAGATTGTAGGGTAAGGCAGTGGTGAGTAGAGGTTTTGGATTTAGTTGCGAATTTGGAGATTTTATTATAGCAAATTTTGAGTTTAGAGGTGTTGGAAGAAGACAGGTTAGTTAGAAGAGGGGATCCATATAGTAAAGAAGGTAGGAGGTAGGTAGGTAGTTGCTATAGTATGCCTGGAGGAGTTGGAGAGAAAGCGGTTATTTCTATAGAGCATACCTAGCTTTTGGTGGGTTTTCTTTATGTTTTGTTGGATGTGGATATCAAATGTAAGGTGTTTGTCTATGGTAATGCCAAGGAGTTTTGCAGAAGGGACCACTTCTGTGGCAGTGTTGCTTTGGCTTAGGACTTTGAAAGCATTTTTGTCGAAAGAGAAAGCCCTGGTGGGAGGGAAGAGAAGTATTTTAGATTTAATAGAGTTGAGAGAGAGGTGGTTGCGGTGCATTCAGTTCTCGGTAGTGGAAAAAGCTATTTGAGTTTTAGTCAGGAGTTCAGGTAGTTTAGCGGCGGCACAGACTAAGGTAGAGTCATCAGCGTACTGGATAACTGTTGTATCAGGGATGACTGTGTGAAGGTTATTAATGAAAATGTTGAAAAGCATGGGTCCGAGGATGGACCCCTGGGGAACACCGGTGGGTGTTGGCAAGAAGGAGAAGGTAGAGATCTTCCATCTGACAGCTTGAGATCTGTCTGATAGGTAGCTGGAGAACCAGGATAGGGTATCCAGGGAGAGATGAAGGTTGGAGAGATGAAAGAAAAGGTGCTTGTGGGAGATGGTATCAAAAGCTTTAGAAGGATTTAGCAGTACTGTGGATACTAGTAATCCAGAATTACGGGCTCGATTTACTGTTTCTAAGAAGGATAGTAAGGCGGTAATGGTGCTGTGGCCAGGGCGGAAGCCATGCTGGGTGGGAGTTATGAGGTGATTCTGAGTTAAAAAGGGCATAAGTTGGTGGTGGACACATTTTTCTAGAATTTTTGATATTGGTGAGAGTACGGCAATTGGGCGGAAACTGGAGATATTGGTGTTTTTGCCTCCTTTGTGAAGAGGTAGAATGAAGGCAGATCGCCAAAGTTTGGGTACATATGACTCTTTTAAAGATCTGTTAATTAGGATGCTGATAGGGAGAGCAATACCTTCAGCAGCAGATTTGAGGAAGGAGGAGGGTATGTTGTCAGGGGCATTTGAGCAAGGCTTTAGTTTTGATAGGAGTCTTTTTATGAAAGTAGTTGGAACAGGTTTGAGCTGGAAATTAAGAGGACAGTTATGAGGGTTGTTGGGAGTAGAGGAAAGAGAGTTGGATGGATTATTGTCTGGAAAAGATTTGATTAGCTATGGATTCTGTAAAAAATGTGTTGAAGTGAGAGCTTAATTCTGAGTCAGTAATGCTAGGGTCAGGGCAGGGATTATTCCTGGATTAGATGGAGTAGGGGAATTAACAGATTTCCAGAATTGTTGTGGGTTCTTGTTATTGTTGGACTGAAGTTTATTGTAGTAGTTTTTTTTGTCTGAGGTGATTAGTTTTTTTTACTTGGTTGCGGAGTTAGGTGTATTGAAGCAAGGTAGAGGGCATCTTATTTTTCTGGTAGAGCTTCCAGAATTTGTCCCTGCAATGCATGATTTGTTTAGTTTCTTTGGATAGCTAAGGAGCAGAATTAGTCTTGATTCGTTTGTTTCTTGGCGGGGCTTGGGAGTTGAGGGTTTTTAGGAAAATAGAGTTAAAATGTTCTACTGCATTGTCAAGGGGAAGAGTATTTAGGATTTGCCAGTTAACATGTTTAAAAGTGTTTGAGAAATTTGGTGGGTTGAAGTTGCTGAGATTACGAATGTGGATGTAGTGGTGTTGATGTTTAGTGGTGTTGGTTGAGCGATGTAAGAAAGCAGGGAGATGGTCACTAAAGGTGTCTGGGATAGTACCAGAGAGAGTTATTTTGTTTGGATGGGAGACTAGGACCCAGTCGATGATGGATCCTGGGGGGGGGGGGGGTGTTTGTTAGGGCCAGTGGTTGTATGAATTACTTGGGTGAAATTGTAGAGGTTAATGAATAAGGAGGGGGAAGGTGAGTTAATTTTATTCCAATCAATATTAACATCGCCTAGAATGTAGGTTTCAAATTTTATTTCAGTTGAGGCCAGTGAACAATATTTTCAAGGGTAGAGATGTTGTCACCTGGGGAAATATATAGGGAGATAATGCAGATTTTTTATGTTTATTTAGTTGTAGGAGACTAGCAGTTAGTTCAGTATTTTTGAATTGTGGAATTGGAGTTTGTAGAGGGATTAATGAAAGAAGGCTGGAGTAGATTTAGTGCAGAGCCTCCACCTTTTCTGTTTAAACGGTCACTTCTATGGATTTGGAACCCAGGAGGAAGGATTTCAGAGTCAGCAATATGGGGGTTTAGCCCGGTTTCAGAGATGGCTAAGATGTCAAGTTGGTTGTGGCAAATCCAAGCTTGTATTTGGTGTATTTAGTTATTAAGGCTCTGGGCATTTATAGTAAAGACCTTAAGGGTGTTAAGAGAGGAAGCAGAAGAAGAAAGGGGGGGGGGGAATGGGAGTGTGCAATGGACGAAGCAGAGGTGGGGGAGGTAGTTGTTAGTTGTGAGGCAAGGGCCAGGGTTAGGATGGATATATCCAGATAAGTCTAGGTCATTATTGGGAATAACTTTTAGCCTTTTGGGTTTATTGAGAAGGAAGCTGTTTGGGGCTAGTAGTGGTTTAAGAGTGAAGGTATTTGTTGTAGTGGAGAAGAGTTTGGGGTGGAATAGGTACAGTAGGTTAGGAGGAATAAGAGAGGATGATATTGTGTGGAAGCGGGTTGCTAGAAATGGTTGCAGGTGAGTGCAAAGGATAGTTTGAGTAGGAGGTAGGCATAGGGGTGTTTTGAAAGAGTAAGAAGTAGCAAAATAAAGAGGAATTAGTAGCACAAGAAGAGAGCATGGGACGTGGATAGTATAAATGACATGGGAGGGCATACTTAGAGAAAGTGGGAATTGAAGAGAGAAATGTCGAGGAAGTTAGCAGGCTAACTAAGGAGGAGAGGTAAAGGAAGTAGAAGGGGTTGTGAGTCTTTACAGAGGGACAGAAAGAGACTAAGTGTGGTGAAGAGTGCAGGTCAAGTAGAGTGGGAGGAGTAAGAATGGGAGGGGTAGTAAGGAGAGGACTGTGATTAGTCAACTGGTATGAGTGGGAGGGGTAAGTCAGGAATAAATGTAGAGGTGCTGGGGGTGGGTGGCATTTGGGGGCAGGGTAGGGGAGCGGAGTGAGCCCGCAGGGCGAATGAAGTGGGAAGAGCCAAAGGAAGGAGAAATGAGAGGAAAACAATCAGTAGAGTGTGAGAGCCAGAAGGTAAGTTTGCACTGTTATGCTAAGTTAAAAAACTGACAGCAAACTAGAGTTGTAGTTGGATATAAAAAAAGAAATAACAGTACAAGAAGGTCAGAGGCTTTATGAGGGGTAGAGATGGGTATATGCAGAGTGGAGAAGTGGATAGGTAATCCAGGGAGAATAGAGAGGCAGAGAGCAGTAGAAAAGTTGTCTATGAACTATATGGGTGAGATAAGGAGAAGAGTGGGAAAGAAACTAGAGACAGCAAAATGGTAGAGATGTGCCACCTAGTGGGCAGTCAGTTTGATACAACAGAGAGCCCTGTAGAGGAATATCCTGTTAGGTGAAGGAAGGAGCTTACATATGACAAAGTAGGGGTAAAGAAATATAAGAGGGGGAGTAGGGTTATTTAATGGACAAGAAGAAAAATAAAAATGTAAAATAGGGACAGTAGGTTATTTTAGTGGGCAAGAAAAGGGAAAGCTTTGGCTGCTGGATGACCTGGCAGGGAAGCATATAGCGACCTACTAGAAAGTATGTATTACCTTCAAAATTGCAAAATGGATAAAGCACTGCACATACTTTCACTGTCAATGCCTTGCAGGGAGCAGGATGGGTTTTTAGTTTTAGAGTTTAAATGTCCTTGTTTGTGGAATCTTAGTATGGACTTCCGATAGGGTGCATTCAGGAGGTTAGAGCAGGAGTAGGCAGGAACACAGGCTGAAATATGCAAGGAGAGAAAAACAGTAATGAGGCATACAGTACAAGACGTAGGAGTTTATAATCAGGCAGTTATGACATACACCGAAATAAATGTGCAAAAGGTCCATCAGAGCTGAATCCAAGAATGGCCTTCATGCCAGGTATAGATCGTCTCTCACTAACCTGTAGGAGAAAGAGTACAGAGACAGTGTTTAAGGCAATCTGTATATAGAACAATGTGTTTATACTCTGGATTGTCCTGGTAAAGAACCTTTGTGGGCATTCCAACTGTTGCATATGTCTGGTCAGGTACATCCCAAAGGGGACATTACACTCAATGATGGGTCTGAAAAGGACAGAATAAAGTGTCACTGTGACTTCCTTGGTCCTGGATGCCTTATCCTTACTTATAGGTTGGGCTGCATAGAATGATTTTCTTCCTACCACATCTTGGTCAAAGGCCAAATTAGTGTCTACATATGTTCCCAAATCCCTGATTACCAGGTCATCTCTTACATGTGTTTTATTGATGGAGTAATTAGTTTGGGTGGGTGTTTTCCCAAGACACTACATTGCATTTCTTGGCACTGAGTTTTAGTCCGTGACTTCGGTACCAGTCACTTTTTTCTGTTAAATCATCATATAAGATAAGATGCGACTGTCATGGGAGGGAATCTATGATAGTTCTCAATTTGCAGTCATATGTGAACTTGGTCAGCCAAAGGCCAAGGCTGAGAAGTAGATGTCAAACAGGAGTGGTCCCAGCTCAGAGCACTAAGGTAACCTGCTAATGTCTGGTCTCTTTAGTGGAGGTGGTATTCCTAATCCTGACTTCCTGAGTCCTGTCTGTAAGCCAGCTGGCAATTTAGAGAGTTATGTAGGGGTTTATGGCCTGTTTGGTGAGTTTGTCAACTGTACCTGAGTGGATTATTGTATCAAATGGCTTAGCCAGGGCCAAGTAGGTGGCATGCACCATCTTCCCCTCATCCATTGCCTTGACAACCCTCTCAAAGAACCAAAACACAAACTTCAAATGATCCAAAAAACAAAGACAAAAAATGGACACACAGCCATGGAATGGATCCCACAATTGTAATAAACATAGCTCACGTGAAACAACAATAAAAGCTAAGTACTTTTGTCTTAAACAATGTTAAAACTTCATCAGATCACTGGGTTCAGGAATTCCTCAAAGTTTCTTCCACCTCAGAAAAATGTCCAAAGTGGAGTTCAGGGTTTTTCCACCTTAGCTGAGAACAGTCTGGGCAGTATCCCCCCTTACCAATTTTTAGGTTGCTAGCTGGTATGCCAGTACCTCTATGAGGCCATCTGACAGTCATCCTCCTCTCCATCCAGAAACATGCCTTCACTTCAGTGACTGCTGCAAATGTTGTATTCTTGCCTGTCATGCCCCTATCTCTCATATTTGCTAGCAATGCACAGAAGGCCTTCCTGCTCTTGTGCACCAGTGGGTCCCATGGTCAAACTATGAAAGGCGACAACCACTTCATGGTCACATTAAAATAGCAATTTAACTTCTTTTAACTAACAGAAACATGACTTGCTTAGAAGAAACACTACTAGATATGGCACCGCTTTACCTGTGGTATTGGTCTATCATTCAATGAACAGAGATGACAAGATCAATTATTTTTTTTTTTGCCTTAAATTAGAAATTACTTGTATTTTGGTAACGCTCCAGACCATGTCCCACTTTATGTAGAAAATGTAACATACTTCACCTTTTTTTTTTTACAAATCTGCTAAATCATCAACCAGCACAAATACTGACATTTGAAGTGGATACCATGTAACAACAAAATGATAAAACGTGTCACTTATATGAAATCTGGCAACAACTGCTGGCTTACTGAATCCAGGTTATTTATCCTGGAAGAGTGAAGCTACCAAGGAAAATAATGCAAGAAAAAAAACACACACACACACACACACACGCTCAAACTGCATGTGCGTGTGTGTGTGTGTGTGTGTGTGTGTGTGTGTGTGTGTGTGTGTATACATATATATATATATATATACATATATATATATATATATATATATATATATATACATATATATATATATATATATATACACATATATATATATATATATATATATATATATATATATATATATATATATATATATATATATATATATATATCTATATATATATATATATATATATATATATATATACACATACGTATAGGACTCCGCTGAAAATGGACACTTGTTCTCCAGTCCAGATATGTAGCCCACAGTGATCTGTAACTGGAACTAGACACTTTGTGAACACTCTTGGTGCAGTGGATAGTCCAGATCCATAAGGCCCTCAGGAATTGCTATTGAACTGTAGCCACCAAACAGGCTTCATGCCTCATGAATGGGGAACATCAACAGTCATCCCTTTGCACAAAGGTGGGCTATCTACACACCCTAGAAACTATAGACTCATAAGTCTCATTAGTCTCATATGCAAAGCCATGGAAAGAATTAACATGGAAATTATCAATAATTACATAGGAAACCTTTAGACAGTGGACCCAACCCTATTTGGTTTCCTCAAGGGCAAGTTATGCCTACTCAACCTGCAACACTTCTCTGAAAAGGTCACCAAAGCAATCGAGGAGGGCAAAATGATTCACACTGCCTAACATGACCGGGTCAAAGCATTTGACACAATCCCCCATTCAGGCACTGTTGACAAACTTAAGAGGTTAGGTACAAAACCTTATGTAACCCAATGGTTAGCCATGTGCCTCACTGACAGGACCTAGGAAGTTAGAATTGTGGAGTCCACCTCTAGTAACAAGTCAGTCACAAGTGGAGTCCTCAGGGATTGGTCCTGGGAGTGCTCCTTTTTGGTGTTTACTTCTCTGAAGTCAAAGCCAACGTCAATAGCCTTTGGCTGACTAAATCTGAAGATGACTGCAAATTAGGAGCTGTTATTGAATTGCCCACCAACTCAAATGTTGTCCAGGAAGGGCTGACTTAAATAAACAACTGGTGCCAGAGCCATGGGCTAAAACTAAATGCCAAAAAAATGCATAATAGTATCCTTCTGAAGTCATCCACCCCTGGTAACTATCACATTGATAACACATCCCTAAGAGTGGACCCAGTAGTCAGGGACTTACGGACAGATACAGACAGTAATCTAGCCTTTGACCATGTGTCTACAGTAGTCAGGAAATCATTTTATATTGCCTAACTTATAAACAAAGGCACAGCATCTAGGTTCAAGGAAGTAATTCTTCCACTGTACTTGGTATTCTTCAGACCTATCACTGAGTACAACCCCCCCCCCCATTTGGTATGTACCTAAACAGTCATATCCAATAATTGGAATGTCCACAGAAGTTCCTCACTAAAAGAATACAGGGCATAAGCAACATGCCCTGTGAAGACTGCCTCAAAGTTCTATCCCTGTATTCTGTCTCATACCGGCTGTTGAGGGGGGATCTATGCCTGGCATACAAAGCATTGTCAGACCCCACTCTGATGGAGCTCTTCCATATCCACAAAACAAACAACACCAGAATTACCCATTCTAAAGACTTAAAACTTGCTTGTGATATAAACAGGACCTGCTGGAGAGACAGGTATTTATCCCATAGACTACCCATTCTCTGGAACAGGCTCCCCATCCATGTCAAGCAGAGTTCCTCTCTAACCCAATTCAAGAATAACTTGGAAAATTGGATGGGGAACAGGAAATTCATTCCTGATTTGGCACCTATCTCTCTAATGGACACAGGCAGCCTGTAAATGGTTCTTCTCACAGGCCTTGTCAGAGATTTGGGATGCATTGCTAGGCTTAAAAATGGCCTTGTAGTCATTAGCCTAGTAAACACCTGTAAAGGATAAGGCACAGAACTGATAATACCACACAGGCAAAACCTTAAAAAAGGCTGAAGTATGGATGAATAGGAATGTGATGATAGGCATCTTTTAACTCTAGTGTTACCAGAAATTTGAAAGAGGAAGAAGAATCAACAGGTTGTGAAGTAACATCATTTGGAATTTGGGCACTATCGCAAACAGTTTAGGAAAGAAGGATCCAGAACTGGTCTCCAAGTGTTTTCTTTCTTTAGAACTAGGAACATCCTTGAATAAAACTCCTTCCCCACCTGGGGAGGAGGAACTGGTTTTATCGCATCTTAGGACAGCATGTGATGAAGAACAGGAGGAATTAAAACAGTGTGATGTGCAGGATGAGGAATGATACCATGGGAAGAAGGAATTTACTCCTACTGCCACCTGTAACCCTGATGAATGATTTTCACAAAAAAGAAGTTATGTCTTACCATAACGTTCCATCTGTGTTGTTTATCTTCTTCCATTCATCACTGTTGGGGGTTCAGTTCCGAGCCCTTGGAACCGAGTCAGCCTTTTTACCAATCTCCAGCCAGCCAAAAAACTCTCGAGCTAAGTCTCTACCCAGAATGCCCTTCTCCCTGTTACCTCAGACCAAATTTGCTAGAGAAAAAGAAGTAAAGTCGAGGCCACTCCTGCGCAAATACCCTAGGACACCACTTAGACCCAAAGCATCTCCCAGCAGCCTTTGGAGGGGGAAGGAGAGTGGGAAGTGATGAATGAAAGAAGATAAACAACACAGATGGAATGTTATGGTAAGCCATAACTTCTTTATCTGATGTTGTTAATCTTCTTTCCATTCATCACTGATGAGACAGAATCCCAAGCTACCTTGAGGTCCACGGGAGGCCCTTATGGAAGAATATTCCTGAATACCATTGAGCCGAAGGCAGCTCTCCCTCTGGAGACCAGGTCCAATTTGTAATGATTGATAAAGGTATGAGGCTTAGCCCAAGTAGCTGCTGCGTAGATGTCATCCATGGAAGCCCTGGAATGGAAAGCTACAGATGTTGCTATACATCTAGTGGAGTGAGCTTTAACTTTTGCCATAGGTTCATTACTGAGGGAATAGATGAAATGTATACAGTCCCTTAGCCATTTTGATAATGTAACCTTGGAAATGGCCTCTCCCATTCTGGGCCCAGAAAAGGAGATGAAAAGCTGTTCAGATTTACAGATAGATTTGGTCCTGTCTAGGTAAAATCTCAATTGTTTATGTACGTCTAAGGAGAGAAGGCAGTACTCTCCTCTACTGGCAAAATTCGGAAAGAACAGTGGTAGATCAATGGTCTGGTTTATGGAGAATTCAGAAACAACTTCGGGAAGGAAGGATTGAGTCATCCGAAGTGATACTCTGTCTTTATGAAAGACCAGATAGGGCCTCTTGATACACAATGCCTGCAGCTCGAGACCCTTCTGGCAGATATGATGGCTACCAACAACAAGGATTTACAAGACAAAACTTTAGGTCACACTTTGCAGCAGGTTCAAAAGGTTTTTGAGTCAAAGACTGAAGGACTAAAGTGAGGTTTCATGGTTCCATGGGCTGTCAGACAGGAGGCCTGATATGAGAGGTCCCCTTGAGGAAGGCCTTGCAAAGGCGTAAAGAGATAAGAGGGGTGCCATCTATACCACTGTGGAAATTAGAAATTGCCGCTAGATGTACTCATACGGTAGAGGCAGAGGCTCCATTATCAAAAAAACTTAGCCAGGTATTGAAGCATTGCAGTGACTGGATGCGAATACGGATCTAGCATGTTATCCTTGGACCAGCTGGAGAACCTTTTCCACTTCTCCTGATACAGTCTTCTGGTGGATGGTTTATGAGAGGCCAGAATTACGTTTCGAACAGGTGAGGGAAGATTAGCTTGTCTGGCGACTAATGGAAATGGAGAAACCGAGCTGTCAGCTTGAGACTGGACAGATTTGGGTGACTCAACCCTTGGGGGTGAGTAATTAGATCTGGTAGAGGGGTCCAGAATCCATGGCGGATATACTAGGTGAGGCCAAAGGAAGGGGAAACAAACTTGTCGAGGCCAGAACGGAGCTATGAGGATCACCTTGTATCACAACTGAAGGGCTTTCTTTAGAAATTGTGGAATCAGGAGGATGGGAGAATAAGAGTAAAGAAGTCCAGTGGACCAATTGTGGATTACAGCTGCCCTCAGTGACTCCCCCTTAGGGGAAAGTATGGCAAAATAGCTGCTCCACTTGTTGTTCGATGGAGAAGCGAAAAGGTCGCAGCAAGGCTGGCCCCAGTGGCTGAAGATTTCTGTCGCCACCTCGGGGTTGAGAGACCACTCGTGAGGCATGAGGATGCATCTGCTCAATTTGTCCGCAATCAAGTTGGAGCTTCCCAGGATATGCGTCATCAGAAAGCGGTTGGAAGCTATCGCCCACTGCCAAATTCTCATGGTCTCTCAACATAGGGGGTAGGACTTGGTTTCTCTTTGCTTTGCCCCACTGACATATTGTCTGACTGAATCACAATTGTTCCAAAAGGGAGAGCCGAATGAAAGACCTACAACACTAACTGCACAGCTCTCAGTTCCAGAACACTGATATGCAGGTGGGCCTCTAAGGTGGACCAAGTGCCTTGGACTGTTTTTCCCTGGAAATGGCCCTCCACTCAATCAGGGATGCATCCGTGGTCACAATGGCTCTGGGCTGAGGGGATTGAAATGGGCGACTCCAAAATTCTACTTCTGGCCTCATCTACCAAAGGAGGTCCTGTATGCAGGTGTTGGTTATTCGAATCTGGTAATGGGGGGGGGGGGGTGATAGTTTGGGAACCATTGACAAAGAAGGAGCCATTGCAGGATCCACATATGTAGCTTTGCTAGAGGCCCTATTGGGATTGAAGCTGCCATCAAACCTAGGGCCTGAAGAACTTCCCTTGCTGAGACTTTTGTTTGAGAGAGTATCACTTGCAGCTGAAGCCTCAATCAGTGGAGTCGCTGAATTGGGAGTGATACTAGACAGGACTGAGTACTGAACACTGCTCCAATGAACTTTATTTGCTGTGTAGGAGTAAGGTTTGACTTCTCCCAATGTATCGTCAGTCCCAACAATTTTACCAGAGAGAGAGTATAATGCAATGCTGTTACCAGAATATGCTTGGTGGGGGCGGTGAGGAGCCAGTCGTCCAGATATGGAAACACCAGGAATCCTTGTAGTCTCAAGTGAGCTGTTACCATTGCAATGCCTTTCGTGAACACTCTGGGGGCTCTAGAGAGACCAAAGAGCAGGGCATGAAATTGATAATGACTGGCCCCTACCCAGAAGCGAAGCAGACTGCTGGAGCATTTGTCCATCTTGATATGGTAATATGCGTCCTGGAGATCTATCAAGCACATCCAATCACCTTCTCTTAAAAAGGGAAGAATGGACTGGCCATTCCAGAATTTGGTTTGGGTGATAGACTTGTTTAAGCTGCTGAGATCGAAAATGGGTCTCCAGTCTCCTGTCTTTTTTGACACCAAAAAGAATCTTGAGTAAAATCCGGATCCGCGTTGGTCTGTTGAGACTGGTTGGATGACTCTTTTTTGAGATAGCTTTATAATCTCTGAAGCTGCTTCTTCCCTTTGACTAGGTGGAACGTCGGGAAGTTTTCTTGGAAGGTTTGGCTGACAAGAAAGGGTAATGGTGTGACCTCTGGTGATGATACTCTGCACCCAACGATCGGTGGTAATAGATTGTAGGCAGCTTGGTGCAGAGAGAAATGACTGCTTCCAGAGGTAAGCAATTGGGCTGCTCCTCAGGAGCGCTGGTAAGGCTGTCCAGAGAAGGACTCCCTGGAGCCTTGGTTACAAGGTCCCCCTCTGGCTCTGTACGGGCATCTTCCGGAATTGTCACTCCCTCTGTCCCTGGGGGTATCATCACCAGGGGCGGCACGGAATGGACCCTGAGATTTTTTGTGCCACATTTTTCCACTCCTCTGATTCCTGGAGAAGGTATGCTGAGGATTGGAATAGCATAGGCCTATGTCAGACAGGGTCTTTCCGTCTTGCTCACACCTGGCTAGCGTGTCCTTCACTTTAAAAAAAAAAAGGACAAAGCTTTGATGGAAGCAGTCAGAAAGGAAGACTTGAAAGGGTTCGCAAGGTCACAAATGCGCATCCAGGCATGACGCCTCATGACAATGCCTGAACCCGCTACACTAGCCACCCCTTCAATCACATGTGAAAGCAACCGCATGGACAAGTTGGACATAGATTCCAGGGTTGCGAGCTGCGAAGCCACTTTGTCCCTGACCTCGTCAGACAACTGTCCTGCAAGCGTCCCAGAGAGTTCAGAAATCAAGTTCCTCTGGATCCTCGTAAAATGTGCCAAACAGTTCAGGGACCATATAGCAAAGGTCCCTGATGCCAAAACACACCTCCCAAGTCTGTCTACCGCACGGAACTCCCTGTTGGGCAGATGGACAGCGGGACTTTCCTCAGCCAAGTCTTTATTCGTTGCTGCCGCCACCACCACAGCATCGACTGGTAACCCTTTGGACCAATGCGGGTTCTTCTCCTTGGGAGGGCAAAGAATTTTGTCTGGACTCTGAGGGATCACCTCAATGAAATCAGGGTTCTTCCAAGCACGCTGCACGATGAGCTGTACAAGCTCGTCGGCAGGCGGGGTCACCCAAGAGGTAGAAGGCCAGGCGCAGAAAGCCTGCAGGAACACTGATTCCTCAGATGAAGGGTTGGAGGGCTTCCAGTCACCTCTCTGCTTAAGCATTTCCAGGATGTCTCCAAAGGAGACATAATCAGGAGGTGACCGTGGGGACCCTTCACCATCATCGTAATCTGTGTCTTCAGTTAAGAACTCCTCGGGTGAGTACATGTGCTTCCTCTTGCACGTCCTCTTTTGAGGGGGCTCTTCAGTGAGGGTCTCTGAGGATGACTTGGAAGAGCGGGTTCCCTGTAACAGGGGCGTCCTTTGGCTTCTCTGCCCAGTATCCTGGGGAGGTGGTCTGTGACAGTTGTAGCTCAGGGGGTGAAAACTGGGGTTTCGACATCAAAGGAGTGCTGCCAAAAGCAAAATCCCTCTCCATCGCGCAGAAGGCAAGCCTGCCCGAAGAGGGATGGGAGCCCAGAACTGAGAAAGACTACCTCGGAACCGGGGTCACACCCAACTCCGACAAAACTGCCCCTACGGGTGGAGCCTCAAGCAGGCTCTGTCTGGACGTGGCTATCGTCGCTGAGGATGGAACCATGGAGAAAGACAGCTCTGTGCCATGGGCCAAAGCGCCCGTCCCCTAATCCCCAGATTGAGGAAGGACTGGTTCCAGAGGAACCAAAGACCAAAGGAGCAAACTTGGAGCCGGAGTGAGATGCACTGTAGGTGCCAAGGTGGTGGGTTCCAAGAAAGATGTCAGGGCAGAGGGCTGCAGAACCGAGATGGTTGAAGGAGGTGTGTAAGAGGGAGTCCGTCGATAAGTCAACCCAAGTCCTGCAGGTGGATGGGTCTTAGAAAGTCTGGGTATCCCCCCGGCTAAGAACAGCTGGTCCACAAGATGCACCATGTCATGTTCCGACAGGCTCTTGGTGGATCTAGTGAATAATCCGGATGGAGAGTCAGGACATTCAATGAAGGGGCTATACACTTGGCCCAGAAATGGATCTACAGAAGGGGAGTATCAGGTCCGTGGTGCAAGGTCTATCGGCACAGAAGTCTCAAGTTTCGAGACCGGGAGTAAAGGGGTCAAATCCAGTGAAGTCGGTACAACACTCGGTGCCAAAGCGGCACTCGGAGCCGAAACGGTCGGTTCCAAAATAGTAACTAACAAAGTAGACGAAGGTGTGCCCTGAGCCTAAGTGGCCACAGGTGCTGAAGTCGAAATAGGTGTAATAAGGTCTATAATCAGTGCCAGAGACAGGACCGGTGCCGAAACTGGTGCCAGTAGCGAAAGTTTCAAAATGCTCAGAGCCGAGGAAGATGGGAGCTGTAGAGGCAAATTTATGCTCTGAAGACAACTTTGGGATCTTTGATTTCACAGGCTTGCCCTGATCACCCAATGGTGAGGAGGGAACTGATTGGAACCTCTTTTTGTCTTTAGTAGGAGGGGTTGAGACCTCCATTGCAGAAATGGCCTCTGAAAAGGGAGACTTGAGTAACCCTTTCAGAATCAGTTTATTTTTGGGCTCATTAAGAGTGTGTTGACTGAAACTGACAAATGTCACACAGAGGCTGCACCAAAAGGGGGGGCACTCCCAAACAGTATACACAGTCATTTTGAGAATTACTATTAGGTTACTTGCCATTACATGAAACACAATGCTTAAAACCTGAAGTACCCTTCTTATCCGACATCTTGATAAAGAGGCACTACGGGCCAACAGTATAATCCAATTAGTCAAACACCGTTCAAAGAAGTCACAATTATATCAATACAGTGGTATGTAGAGAAGAAAGAAAACACCTTACTAAACACCCAACGCTAATAGGTTAAACAAGAAAGACAATACTTATTGAAGGAATAACCACAAGGGTAAGGGAGGAAAGGTCGTACCAACATTGCACTTAAAAGTTTACCAACGGTAAGTACGGGTAGAGTACAGGAGGAAAAAATAAGATCAGACAGAAGAAAACACACTAGAAATACTATTCACTCAATAAAAAATGAAGATATAGAAAATTTTCCGCACAAATATCATATAAAGTTCCACTTAGCTGAGAGCTCGGCTGAAACGTGGCTTTACGGCTACAAGGCAAATGAGATCTGGAGTAACAGGGAGAAGGACATTCTGGGTAGAGACTTAGCTTAAGAGTTTTTTGGCTGGCGCGAGCTTGGTAAAAAGGCAAATTAGGTTCTGAGGGCTCAGAACCGAACCCATCAGTGATGAATGGAAAGAAGATTAACATCATCAGATCATTTGTTTGAAACAATCTTTTGCCAAACAGAAAATTGGAGATTCAAACTTTCAGGAAGAGAAAGAGGGTCAGGGTGGGATGGGGTCACACGGTCTCTTGAACACTCATTCATACTTGGAGTGTCGTTGGTTTGGGGAGGTTTCAGACTCCTTGCCACTTCTTAAACATCTGTTTCCTCAAATTGTTTATTCATTTTTTTTGCCAAAATTGGATGATCTTGCCCCTTTCATCACACTTTCTGCTCCTCTCTGCAGCAGAAGGGCCAAACACTAAATGTCTATCGAAGGGAGAATTTAAAATCTCATTTTTAACATCAACTGGAAGGTTCTGAGAATGCAGTCAAGAAAACCTCCTCAAATTTGTACCAGTGGCCATAGCCCTGGAAGAAGTATCAACAGAGTCATACACACACAAATACACACACTCTGCAAACAATTAAGTTACCTGTGCAGTAGAAGAAACAAAGTTATCTAAAGCAGATTTTTCTTCACAAAAAGAAACTGTAGATAAAACATTCCTCATACTTTCACAATATGTCAATACACTTTAACATATGAGGCTGGCAATTTAAACTTCTGAAATTCAAAGCTGAAAAAATATACACTTTCTTCCGTATCTATCAATAATTTTCCCAATCTTATTAGAAAGAGTAGGGCGGGAATTAACTAAACGCTTAGCAGCACGGGAGTCAACTAAGGCTATAATTGCTGGGTCAGGTTTGGGAATTATGTATACAAATTTAAAAGATGGAGGAACTTTATATATCCTACCTGCCTTTTTAGGGACATCTGGCTATCAGGAAAATTGCAGGCAGTAAGACACAAATCTTCTAATGCAGACAGGATACCAGGAATGGCTGTAGATTCTAGAAAATCCTTGTGTAACAACAGTATTTTCTGAGGGACTGAGAAACCTCAGTGTGCTCCCACTGAAAACACTGGGACATTCTATCAATAGTCTCAGAGAAACAGACCCCCCCCCCCCCCAGGGAGAATCAGAAACTGGGCTCTCCTCTGAATCAGAAATCTGAGGACAAGACCCTAAATTTGTCTCTATATCTTCCTGTTCAGATTCAGAATCTTGAATCTCTTCAGGAAAGGAGGCATCCATCCTTATTTTACCGGAAACTACTCTTCAAGAAGGATCAATAGCCTGAATCAAACCCTGAGCCAGTCCCAGTAAACTACTCCTATCCAAAGAAATTTGAGGAGGAGGAGATATGTGCTTGGTTTTCTGTTTCTTTTTGACAGGAAAAATGGGGCCAACCATATTACTAATGGTAGCTGCTGCTTCCTCAGGGATGAGTACAGCATTCTGACACAACAGGGAAACTTTCCCTGTTCTCTCTCCCAGGACTGACAAGATTGGTTCTCCCTTGACAGTGAGGGGACCCCAAAAGCCACACAGGATATGGCTAACCCCATTGTCCTACACCACAGGAATCTGGGGTAAAAGACGAGTGGTCTGAGGTACAACATATGGCCACAGCAAAGTCACCCACCTGTGGCTGAGGCAAATTGCTAGTCTGCTGTGGTGGTAAAGGCTGTTTTAAGTTTTTCTTTTTGTGGCTGGAAGAAGGACTGACCATAGGAGTGACAATCAGTTCCATGGTCAAGCTAAAAATAGTGCCTCTATTCTGAGGAAAACAAGCAACAATGCAGTAACTACAGTCCACAAAGGTTATTTTTTTTTATTTTTAACAGAAAAACACAGTAAAAGCACTTTAAAACACTATGTCAGTCCCGCAGCCTTAAAATAGACACAATTTAGCCACAGAAAATAGTTTATCAGTTAGATAACACTACCTTTAAACTGACAAACAAGTGCTCCATTAAAAGGACTTTATAGTCTCAACACAATCCGCTAGCTTTAAAATAACTTTCCTGAAAAAGAAAGTAATTAAACATCAGTAAAAAATAAGAACATGGAAGGTTTTTTCCCCAAAGGGAACTTATCTGCCCATCTAAGAAAAGCATAAGCTGATTGTCGATCCTCAAAAACCTCAGAGGAACATACTTTTCAATGGCAGTAAAGCTCTGCAGGGCTTCACACCCAAATTTGACTTTTAGGCAGCTCAGTTCAAGCTGCTTGACAGTTTGGGCTTGTGGAAGTTGCTCTGAAGCTTTGAAAGCTGTCTGGCTGTTATATCCTTAGTAGGATATATAACCCATTTAGTTAAGGCTACTGTAGTAGTGAATAATACGAAGCACGCTGTGCAAATCCACAGTGGTGTAACTGCATTCAACATGAAAAATGAAGACAACTGCAAACCGGGTACCTAAACATAGCTTCATTCTAAAGTGACAGACTTGAAAAACGGACCAGTTGTAAAAACTGTTAACATTTAGGAGACAAAGTAAGGAACAGAATAACATAGAATATTAAGTGAATGAAGTTATGGCTATTCATGCTTTCCAAGAAAATAACTGGAGGTAGAGGTGCCCATATGCAAACAACTATGAGGGTTCAAATTACCCAGCACCAAATGAAGGAAAAACAAGGGAGTTCTAGTGGTCTTACCTGAGAACTGGCAACATCTAGGGTCTAAAAAAGACAGCAGAAAAAAATGTCACCCTCAGAAATGGTTAGAAGAGAAGCAATCCAGTTTCATACTTTCCTGACCCAAACAAGCAATGCACTAAGGAATTTCTTGGGTATGGCTGGTGGATGCTACAGTCAGTGCAAAGCATCTTTCATCATTGTGAAGGAAATGTCAAAGTCGTCAAGGGGTGGATGTATTAAAGTTTCAGCAAACAAATGAAGACTTGTCATCGCAGTTAGTCTTCAAAGGGAGGACTTCAGAGTTCACATTCACAGTAACTGGAAAAGGTCAGGGTGCAGTTTCCCCACTGTGACTCTTGCAGATTAAATGACCATTAGTACACATTCACAGACACCATTATTTTCTGTTTGAAGAAGGCATGATCTGGAAATGGGCAAAGGCTACTGTGTGAAAGTGAGGAATTCCCATTTCTGAAATGTTCAGAAACATACTACCACTCACCCTTCACATACAGTGCTAGAAGCTGCAAATATGTAACTGAAAAGCTGCCATTTGTTCTGGTTTACGTAGACATGATGACAAGACATTAGTACATCAGTACGATTTGGTATATATTGGCACAGTAGAGTTCTGGTCTTTCAATCATCTCCACTATCTGGAAATCCCAAGAATGAGGGTGGGAGCACCATCTTCTACCCTTCATTCACTACCAAGGGCAGGGTCAGGGTGCAGGTTCCCCACTGTGACTCTTGCAGATTAGGTGACCATAAGTACACATGCCCAGAAGCCATTACTTTCTGTTTGAAGAACACACGACCTGGAAAGTGACAAAGGCTATAGTGTAACTGACAGGTTTTAAAATGGTTCCAGACTTGGAGGCCATAGGCCTGAAATTCTGATTCCTTAAATATCACCTGCAAAGGTCTGTTTTGAGAAGTAGCCCCTTGTTGTCAAATAAACTCTTCTTTGTAGGTTACTGCATACACAATTAAATAGTGGCATGTTTACAGGGTCAAAGGTGCATTCTAGGCTAATGAACACGGGGACCTTTTAAGCCTAGCAATGCATAACAAGTCTCTGACAAGTTCCGATACCTGTGATAAGTATAAGCAGAGCTTTGGAAGATGAAACATTTACAAGCAGGAGCCTAAGAGACGAGCCATTTACAGGCTGCCTGTGTCCATTACAGACATAGGTGCCAAACCAGGGATGAATTTCTTGTTCCCCATCCAACTGTCCAAGTTACACTTAAACTGTGTTATGGAGGAACTCTGCTTCACATAAATGTGTAGCCTGTTCCAGGGAAGGGGTAGTCTCAGAGATACATACCTGTCTCTCCAGCAGGTCCTATTTATATCACAGGCAAGGGTTACGTCTTTAGAATGAGTAATTCTGGTGCTGTTTATTTTGTGGATATGCAGTGCGTCGATCACAGTGGAGCCCGATGATGTCTTGTATGCCAGGCATAAATATCTCAACAGCCTGTAGAGATGTTTTGCAATGTAGAAGTCACTTATGCCTGGTATTCTTTTAGTAAGGAACCTCTGTGGATGTTCCAACTCTTGGATGTACCTGGTTAGGTACATATCAAAAGGGGAACTATACTCAATGACAGGTCTGATGAATGGCAAATACAGTGGAACAATAACCTCCTTGGACCTAAATGCCATACCTTTGTTTATAACTTGCACATCATAGAACGACTTCCTCATTGTTGCACACGGTTGATGATCAAATGATTAGATTACTATCTGTGTGTGTCCCCGAGTCCCTGATTACTGGGTCAGCTCTTAGGGGTGTGCTATTCATATGACAGTTACCAGGGGTGGATGACTTCCGAAGAAAACTATTACGCATTTCCTGTCATTTAGTTTTAGTCCATGGCTATGACAAGAGTTAATTGTCTATGTCAGCCCTTCCAGGAGAACATTTGTGTTTGTGGGGGATTCTATGAGTGCTCCTCTCTTGCAATCAGCTGCAAATTTACTCTGCTAGAGGCCACTGACATTGGGCTTGACGTCTCAGAAGTAAATGCCAAAAAGAAGCAGTTCTAAGAATGATCCCTGAGGGACTCCACTTCTGACTTGTCTCTTTGTAGAGGTGAATTCCCCAATTCTAACTTCCTGGGTCCTGTCTGTGAGCCAGCTGGCTATCCACCAGATGACATAAGGGTTTATACCTAGCCTCTTGAGTTTGCTAATAATGCCCAAGTAGGGTAATGTGTAAATATCTTAGCTGAGTCAAAGTAGTCAGTATGAACCATTTTGCCCTCATCCATTACTTTGGTTACCTTCTCAAAGAAGTCCACCAGGCTAAGTAAGCACAACCTGCCTTTAACAAAACCAAACTAGGCTGGTTCCAGTGTCTGGATGTTTCCTATGTCATTATTGATCATTTCCATCATAATTCTTTCCATGGCTTTGCATGTGAGACTAGTGAGACTTAAGGATCTGTACTTTCCAGGGTCTGTAGATAACTCACCTTTGGGCAGAGGGATGATGGTTGCTACTCTCCATTCATGAGGCATGAAGCCTGTTTTGGAGGCTACAATTAAACAGTGATTCCAGATGGCCTGACAGGTCATGTTCCAGGTTATCTGAAGGCAGTCTGGGATATCATTAGGGCCCATCGATGCAGTGTTCTTGACCTTAGAGACAGCACTGAGGACCTGTTCCTAGTGAAAGTAGGAACCATGATATTCATGGTATTTCCTGAGGGGAGGCTGGGATGGCGGGAGGTATAAAGTTAGAGCTGACTTTGTCTACTACTAGGTTTGCTATGTCTTCTGGCTCAGTATAGGTGGCTCCATTAACAATGACCTCTGTACACAACTGTGTAATACCTTTGAGGTTGCAGACATAGCTAAAGAATGCCTTGAGGTTGTCCTTGGCCTCATATGACACAAAATACGCTGAATGTAAAAAAAAATTGTTTATCTGTCTTCTTTCTCAGCATGTTGTTGATGCTGGGCATGCTGATGAAGGAATGTTACACTTACATGGCTGAAGATTCAAGAATCATATCCAGTTTGAAGGTGTGGCCTGACATGGGCCATGTACACTGGAAGTATGATTTTTTTTTGTAATGCACACTCTTTTTGGCTTCCTAGAGCTGACCATCAACTGCTATCAGGACCTTTCCTCGGCCAGTAGGTCTGCTGCACCTACTGTAGCCTCTTTCAAATTAATTCTGATACATGCTTAGGTCTGGTGAGAAGATCAAGGAGCCTACAGCATACTGCAGCCAGGGAGTTTTTTCTCCTAATTTCTCCTCACTTGTGTAAACTCTTCCTTTCCCCAGGTAATGGCAAGCAATGGGCCTACATAGTCTCTTCTGTGCCTTAATATGTAACTCAGCCCAAGTCCTGACCCCCCCCCACTATCCAGGATCATCTGCATTGATGCACATGAGCATGTTTCCTATGACAGTGAAACAAACAAGCCCACACAATCTATAGGACACTAGTGTTTAGAAATAATACTGACTACGAAAAATAATATGAAGTGATTTGCAGCAGTAGATAAAATACTGATTTGCTTTAACATGTACTTTACTTTAAAATTAAAATCTTGTTACTCCAGATATTTGTCTACTTACCACAATTAAAAAAACATGCAATAACTCGAAGTGCTTCTATCTGGACAGCTGGCACACTTTCATGCTTCTTCATGACTGCAATTATACCCGACACAGTTTGAGTCTCATTCTTAGGTGCACTTAAAATAATATTGTATAGAAATAGTTAGAATGGATTCCCTCCATTTGGAAAAAAAAAAACAAAACAAAAGAAAGACAAAAGAACAGCACATCACACGTCTCTTTGTATATATTCTGCATTATTTGTAGCAACATTTCAAGATTTACAGTTTTATTTATAAGTTAGTTGTAAAATACATACACTCATTCATCCATTATATAATCATTCACCAAGACTGGAATTCAGAAAGAGATCCACATGCCCACAAACTGCAGAGACCAAAAATTGCAGTTTACGCAAACACAGAAATTGTGATTGACAGACATGTT
>NC_056745.1:1055538774-1055681274 GCF_019279795.1 Protopterus annectens
CTTTAACAACTGTCATTCACACTAATATTACATACACTGTTCAGTTCCCTACCTTCTCTTAACCTCACTCCTCCTCCTGAAAATTATTCTGCATATTTTGTTCCCACAAATTTAATTTCTTTTTATGTAGTTTGTTCCTTCTAAATATCTATAAATATCTAATTTCCAGTTCCTTTAATTCTTTTACAATATTCAGTGCTTCAATTATTTGGCTTAGATTTTGATTTCCATTTTTCACTAAATGTTTTTTTTTTTTTTGGCAGCCAACAGCATTAAACTTAATAAAGCCTTACCATGTTGGTGCAATTCAGATCCTGTATTCAAGCTCAAAAGAATAATTTCCTTACTTACAACCATTTGCTCCCCCAACATTTTTGGCAAAGTACTCTGTAATGAATTTTAAAAATTTGTCAACTAATTACATTACCAAAGCAACTTGTTCCCAGTTACCTCTCTCTGTCCCCTTTCATCTCCAGCATTTGCTATCTACCTGAGGAAAAAGTCTTTGAAGTCTGCTTGGGATGTAAAAACACCTATGTAAACATATCCAAGAAAACCCTAAAGCTTCTAAACCTTGTTACATACATAAGAGCCAGAGATATGACCTCCCTTTGCAGTTTTGTGTATTGCACTTCCATTCACTCTTCCCAATTTCTTCTAACCTCCTCCGACTGACTATTATAGTTATCAATATTTTATATGCCTACTACTTATCCCTTTTTTAATATCAGCTTCTGTTTTAGACTCAATTAAAAACCTGTCAGAGCTGGTTAGCACCCTCCTTTCTCTTTGCCTATGCTCTGACATCATCCCTGATAGGGATGCCAGTCTCCACCTTGCAGTCCAAACCTCTGACTGGCTTCATCCCTCTCTACCACCCTTCTCCTCACTAGTTATTTGTTCACAATACCTTGGCTCTTTTGCTATTTTTTTCCAATAAATTCCAAAACACTCTTGCTTATTTTTTTATACTGCTAATTACATCATTCTTACTGGCGAAATTTCCTTTCTCCATTTCAGTGTTTTGGCTTAATTCTTAGAATACTTTCAGCTACTTTATGAATATAATAATCTGTATGGCTGTTATTCTCCTTAAGAACTTGCATCAAAAACCTTCCTCTCTCCTTAATTCTCAAACATCCTCCCCCATTTCACCATAATCATCCTTTTGCACTTTGTTTTATAACATTTTGTTCATGTTATGTAGATGAGTCTTGACTACATAGCTGTAAAGCAGCCCTTCAATAAAGGCAATCCTACACCACATTGTTCTGTTCAGAGAATAAACGTATCCATCTAAATTCTTCCCCTCCCAAATAAATTTTTCAACTTTTTATTAGTTATAATCCACAACTTCTTCTCTTGTTGATAAAAAATATACCAGACATGTATATATAATCTAAAGGGACTAGAAACATTTTCATTGATTTTATCTTCCTATACATATACAAAATCAAGAGCTTTTAGCTGCTTCTCCACTTTTGTATTATCTTTTGTTTATTCCTTTTCTGCACATCCTTAGCTGCTTAAATAGAGTAATTTTTAATCTATACACCTAATTGTTTCACCTTATCATGTACCCATAAATATAGGTATTGCTGACCCAGTTCATGTGTTGGTACACAGCTTATCATTGAAGCCTTTGTTTTATCTTCATTTATTTTATATCCCGAAAAGACAAAACTGACTCAGATGCTCCTAAACACCAAAATGTCATTTGTTGGACTTATAAAATATAAAATAACACCATCTGTTAATACAGCTACCTCTTCTTGATTACCATAACGATTATAGCCTTAAATTTCTAACTCCCTTACTTTATTTGCCAGTGTCAAAGTCAAAAGTAAACTTCACTGTCACTCAGATCAAGAAATGCAATGCATCACTGGATGAAATTTCGTTCCTTCAGGCTCGTGTGCACTGAGAAACAGTTTTCACAAGTGGCTGAAGGAAGCATATAACAGAAGAAATCCAAGACTGTACAGATATGAATACACACACAGATAACTTGTCTACCACCATTTTTAAGATACGATACAGCATAGCATAATTCACAGTTGCCATACTTGTGCAATTAATAATTTAGTTCAGATTGCATAACTTAGATAAATAGAATAATTTAGTTCTACAACAGTAAAGGCAATCATATTGCACTTATGGTGTTCTCGTGAACTGAGAGAGTGTGGACATTGTTAAGGTTAGTTGTTCAACAGTCTGATCACTTGTGGAAAGAAACTATTCCAGAATCCTGATGTTCTACACCTGATGCTTCTGTACTACTGATGTTTCCTTGAAGACAGGAGGTGCAGCAGTCCATGTGCGGGATTGATACTTGTCGCTTATCAGTTTCATGACCATTCCATAGCATCTGCAACAGTAAAGGTCCTACAAGGACTGCGGGTTTGATCCCATGATTTTCCTGGCCTGCTTTACAACCTTCTCTAATGCCGTGCAATCTGCATATGAGCAGTTTCCATACCAGACTGTGATGTTGTTAGTCAGTATGCTTTCAACTGTGGCACTGTAGAAGGTCATGAGGAAATGGGAGAGGAGGTTTGCACTGTGCAGTCTCCGGAAAAAGTGGAGACACTGTTGGACTCTCTTTACAAGACTGGAGGTGATTTGTTGCCCAGCTTAGGTCATCTGAGATGTGCACCCCTAAGAATTTGGTGCTTATTACCCTTTCCACTGCCATACCACTGATGGTGATGGGTGTGTGGGACCCTTGTTTCCTCTTGAAGTCAACAATGATTTATTTTGTTTTGTCAACATTTAGAGCTAGGTTGTTGGTGCACCAACTGGTAAGTTGGTTCACATCCTCTCTGTAAGCCCCCTCATCGTCATTTCTGGTGAGGCCAATCACAGTGGTATTGTCAGCGACCTTGATGATGTGATTTGCCTGATGTTTTGCAGAGCAGTTATGGGTCATTATTGTGAAGAGAAGTGGACTTAGTATGCAACCTTGTGGGATCCCTGTGTTCTAGGTGATGCAACATGAGTGGTTCTTGCCAGTTCAAATGGTTTGGGGCCTGCCTGTCAGAGTGTCAAGGATCCAGTTGCAAAGTGTATTTTCTATGCTTAGTTGTATGGTATTACAGTGATGAAAGCTGAGATGAAGTCTATCAACAGTATACATATGTAGCAATTTTTGTCTTCAATACGGTTCAGGGTAAGATGTAGTGCCAGGGATACAGCATCCACAGTGGAGCGATTTGGTCTGTAAGCAAATTGTAAAGGATCAAAAGATGCAGGCAGACAAGATGATATATGCTCTTTGACAATCTTTTCAAAGTATTTCATCACCACCGGTGTGAGTGCGATGGGTCAGCAGTCATTTAATGTGACTGAGGATGACTTTTTGGGCAGAGGAATGACGATGGCAGACTTGAAAGATCTTGGCACACCAGCCTGAGGGATGTGTTGAAGATATCAGTGAAGACAGGTGCCAGTTGATGTGCACAGTCCTTGGGTAGAAGACCCAGAATCATGTCAGGACCTGCTGCCTTACCTGGGTGGACTTTTCTTAGGTTCTTCTGGACTGCCTCCAGGCTGAGACATAGCAGTGTGACATCCCTTGTCCATGAGTAGTTTCTTTGGTGAGGTGTTGCTCGTCTCCTCAAATCTGTTGAAGAAGGTGTTAAGTTTGTCTAGAAAGTCTGTATTATCTGCGCACTGTGTTGACAGAGGTTTGTAATCAGTAATGCACTGGATGCTCTTCCACAGATGCCTAGGGTTTTTCTGATCTGTGAAGTGGCTCTAAATATAAAGCAAACAAAGGGGAAAGAAGACACCCCTTCCTGGTTCCTCTGTTCAAATACAGTTCACCTGAGAGGAACTCCCTCACCTTAATTCTTGCCTCCAACCCTTCATATATCCTCCTAATTTACCCTACTATTCCATCAGGGAACATAAATGCTACCATTTCCATACTTATAAAATCTCAGCTGAATCTACTGAACGCCTTCTCTGCATCAAAACCCACCAACAACAATGTCATTTTCTTACACTCTGATTCCTCTGGATCATCATTGCTCTATTACTGTTGTCATTTTTTTTTATGTAGCGGGAAGGCAAAAAAAAACCACTACTCTAGATTTAGCAATTTTGGTAATGCATTTGCTATTTTCCTAGCTAGTATAAGCATAGACATATTATAATCATGGTTTAAAATTGAAATGGGTCTACATGAAGCTGGACCTGAAGGTCTTTACCCTTTCGGGGTAATACAGTCACTGAAGCTTTCTTCCAAGACTCTGATACTTAGGTTCATAGGTTGGTACTAGGCTATCGGCCCTAGGGCCTATACAAGCCTAGCCATAACAATTTCCTGACTATTTCTTACCACACTATTTACTTCCCTGGACCCCTGTCTAGCAGGGCGACTAACATGATCCCTGGGGTGAATTTCCTTCCTCCCATCCAATCATCAAGGTTCCTTATGAAGAGAGCCAAATAGGTGCTCTGCTTGACATGTATGGGCAGTCTATTCCAGAGTCTGGGGAGTTTCTGGGTCAGGAACCTATCCCTCCAGCAAGTTTTGTTTATTGTGATGACAACGTTTAGATCCCTGGAGCGTGTGGCTCTGAGGGATTGGGATTTCTTTAAGTGTAGCATGTCCAACAGCTCTAGGTTTGACATGGCCTTGCATGTTAAGCAGAGATAGCCTCGGAGTAGACGATATGCGACAGAGTATAGCTGGAGTTTTTTAAGGTGGTCAGCATAGGGCATCTTGCTTTAGGCCTGTGATTCTTTTAATGAGGTATTTCTGCGGCCTTTCCAGTTGTTGCAGATGTCTTGAGAGGTACATACCAAATGGAGCATTGTATTCTATAATGGGTCTAATGAGGGATGAGTACAGTGGGACAATGACCTCCCTTTTTCTGGATGAAAAGCCCTTAGTGATGAGGTGTGCCACATAGCAGGATTTCCTGACTGTTGTGGCGATGTGGTTACTGAAAGTGAGACCACTGTCCACCTGTGTCCCTAAGTCTCTTATCACACTTTCGGTGTTTAGTGTACTGCCACCTATGTGGTAATTCATGGGTACATGTTTTTTCCCAAAGGGGATAACTACACATTTCTTAGCATTGAGCTTGAACCCATGGCTCTGGCACCAAGCATCTGTTTCTGTAAGGCCCTTTTATAGAGTATCCACATCATTTGGGGATTCAATAACGGCTCCCAGTTTGTAGTCATCTGCGAACTTTGTTAGCCAGAGTCCCTTAGTGTTGGCCTGTACTTCAGAGAAGTAGATGCCAAACAAGAGAGGTCCCAGGACTGAATCCTGAGGTACTCCACTTGTCATTTGTCTGGAGCTGGATTTGGAGTCAGTTACTTTTACACTGTGGGTTCTGTCAGTAAACCAGTTGGCAACCCATCGAGTGACGTAGGGATTAATCCCCAGCTTAGTAAGTTTATCTATGATTCCAGAGTGGGGGATGGTGTCAAAGGCCTTGGCGAGATCCAGATAGGCTATGTGGATTGCCTTACCCTCGTTCACGGCTCTGGAGACTGATTCAAAGAAGTCAATCAGGTTCAGGAGACAAGATCAGCCCTTCACGAACCCAAACTTGGTGGGTTCCAGTGTTTTAAGGTTGCCAATGACTTTGTTTATAAGTTCCATGATAATACGTTCCATGGCCTTGCAGATCAGGCTCGTCAGACTGATTGTAGTTCCCAGGATCCAAGGTGGATCCCCCCTTGTGGAGTGGGATAACTGTAGCTGTGCGCCACTCAGAGGGCACAAAGCCTAAGGTGAGGGTATGATTAAACATGACACTTAGATGAGGTGCCAGTTCATGTAGTACACAGCCTGGGATGTCATCTGGTCCCACGGATGTTATATTCTTTGCTTTGGAGAGTGCGTTTTTTACCTGTGTGTCCGTTATTACCGGAATATGGCAATCTTCCTTTATTGAGATGGGCCATTTAGGGGGTGAAGTTGGCAATGAATCGATCTGCCAGGATACTGGCAATATCCTTGGGATCAGTATATTTAATGCCATTCTGTTGTAGCTCAGAGCAGATCTGAGCATTGCCATTTAGATTCTTGACATAGTTATAGAATGCCTTGTGGTTGTCTTTGGAATCGTTGGCAATTTTATTTTCGTAACTAGCTTTGGAGGATTTTATGAGGGATCTCAGCTTCTTACTGAGGCTGGTAAGGGAGTTTTTTGCATCCTGGGATTTTCCTCTTTTCTGCAACAGTTTCTTCCTTTTGTTGTAAAGTTTGTTTATGGCAGGGGACCACCAGATTTGCTTCCTTTTTTTGGAGGAGAGCATCTTGGTTCTATATTGGATGGCACAATTAATGCATGAGTGGATGTGCTCGTACAGTGCCTTAGTGTAGGACTCAGCAGTTGAACTTTCAGCTCCCGTCTGCATGGGTGTCATGAAGTTTGTAACTTTTGACTTGAGTAGCATGAAGTTGGCTTTGGAGAAGTTTTTTATGGAGGTTTCCTTACTGGGGGTGGGATGTGGATGTTAAGGGTGATTAGCTTATGGTCTGACCTGACCAACGAGGGGGTGACCACAAGTGTGGAGCATCGATTTCCCATGTTGGTAATGACCAGGTCTAGGATATTGGAGCCCCTGGTGGGACTATGGATTAGTTGATCCAAGGCATTGGAATTTATGAATTCCAAGAACCACTGGGCAAAGGTGTTGGTACATGAGTAGTTTTCCCAGTTAATGGCAGGGTAGTTGAAATCACCCAGTATTAGGGTGTTTGGCTGTATATTAATACTTTCCAGTATGTTTAGAAAGGTGCAGTGAGAATCTTGGGGCATGGTGGGGGATCTGTAGCAAGCTACAATTTGGATTGCAGTCTTACCTAGTGTTTGTTGCACCTGGAGAACTTCAGATGCATTGTGTTGGGCAACTAACCTGGTGGTGTGAATATCCTTGGTGAGTATGGACACTCCTCCACATTTAGTGTTTCGATCCTGGTTTGGTGGCCGAAAAGTGTGGTAAGAGTTGTAGCCTGGTCTTGCAGGGGTGCTCTCTGGAGCCTTAAACCAGGTCTCAGTTACCGCACAGATATCGATGTTCTCCATTTTTAGGAGTGCCGCGAGAGAGTGCATTTTGAGGTTTAGACTTCTAGCATTGAGTAGCATTACCTTCAGATTTTGCATGCTTGTACCTGTTATGGTGGTGGTTTTGTCCTTTGAACTTTGATTGAAAAAGACACTATAGGGATGGCAAGAGCCTTAGCCAGTAACCTGAATCCCAGGGGCGACAGGTGCAGACTATTTCTGGCAAAGCATCGTGGTCTGACGATCATGTTGTCACAGTCAGACAGATACTGGATCCCCTTTAAATGACACCAGAAGCTTAGCCAATTGTTGAAGTCAATCATTTTGTCCTTATATTGTGGTATCATTCTGGGCGAAGGCAGGATGCTATTCAGGGCTAGGGTCATATCTGCCTGGACCACATGATCCGAGAACTCGTCCATGTCTATTTCATGTAGTTAAACAAAACCTACCAGCTCTTTATCACTTTCTTCCCTCCTAGATTTAAATCTTTAATGGGACTACTATCTGTTCTTGAAGCTTTTCCTGTAAATTCATTATGCATTACATTTTTACCTCACCTCTTCCTATGTTAGCTATTAATTGATGAGACTCATCTGCTTCTAAACTTAGAATAATTAAGTCTTCCATAAATATTTCCATTTTTCCCTTTTCTTGGTTTTCACATTTCTCTGCTTTATACGAATTGTCATAAAATGTTTAAAATGTCTCCAATATCTTTACAGTATTTCTGGTTATGTTTCTTCTTACAGGCTAAGTCTCAACAACCCTTTCTACTTTCTGTTGACCAAGTCCTGGTGACAGTGAAATATACGTTCTATCCAGTCTATCCCAGATACTGGACCCAGGTAAATTTTACCTGGGTTTTTACTGAATTCACATCTTCCATATTAACATTCTCATATATTTCATCAGAAATCAACCCTTTTGTTATATTTCCCCTTCCGAGTCCCCTTGATACATCTTCACTATTACAAACTGGGTTCCATTCCTCACCCATGAATAATATTCCCTTCTGAAAATATATTATTTCTCCAAAAAAAATCCCGTAAATTCACTAATTGCAGTAGTGTGAAATATAAATGCATGGCAGTATAATTCTCCTCCCCTGCAAATAACCCCATACTACTACAAATCTACCATTGTCATTTTCTCCCATTACTTTGCAAAGATAGCATGCCTAGCAATCAGTATTATTACTCCATTTTCCCTTGTCCCCAATATTCTGATGAATGTCCATCCTGAAATCCTTTCTTTGTCAAATCCCACACGCACATTTCTATCCAGATGTGTCTCCTACAACATTGTTACTTGCACACTACACTTCTTAATACAATTTAATGCTCTCTGCTTTTTGTCTATACATGTAAGGCCATTTACATTCCATGATAAAATGGACAAAGTGATCATTATGACAGAAGGCTGTTATTCCAACCTGTTCTACATGATAGTTCTTTTTAATATATATTTCCAACTTTTACTTTACATGCACACATTCATGTTTGACAGGCTGATCTCATTTGTAGTTGCTTCTTCTCATCTCCTTTTGAAACCATGCCACAATTTGAGACTTTCTGTTTCACTTAAAGCACTCAAAGAAAAAAACTAGATATATTTTCATAATCCCCATCCCTCCTAACTTACCAGCAAATACACAAAATTATCTACATTTTCAACAAACTGCATGTATCCTTCCACTAAGGAGCAGCTGCTCCAAATCAGTAGTTGTACCCGCAAGCATTACTTAACTTAATATCATGATTACCCATGCTAAGCACATTACAGCCTATGTTCTCACTTACACTAATTGCTGTGTTCTTTTTTATCTCTATTTCCCACCAAGATGTGAAAAACAGCTATCATGCTTTTAGTAAACATTAACTTTTAGCACTAAGAAAAAGTGCACAATTATCTTCAAATGAATTAAATATTGCACTGTTACATTAAATGCATCAAATTATTAATGCTGCTGGAGAGGCAACTACATGTATAACTTACTCATTATCCACAATTTAAAACTTAATTTCATTTTCACTGAATTGCTGGCCTATGCACCTTTAAAAGTTAATTACATTTTCTCTTGTACAATTCCCTCAGCAAACAGTGTTCAGAACTCTCATGGTTAACAGCTTGCACCTGCAGATGTCTTATCTCCATGTTGATAATGAAAAGAAAAAGTGACTTTGCATATGAATAAAACTTTGCAAATTTCACCCAGTGCACACTGTTCAGCTCTCTCACAATTAATTTGCAAATACAAGAAAGGGCTACCATTTTCCATGCCATTCATCATTTTATCTTATTTGCTTACAAAAACAAAAACTTCTCCATAACTTAAACCGAGGACATTAAACTAGATATCCACCTCCTTATTAAATGGGAAATTTTTGAGCACAGTTTTCTTTTGTAAATTATTATCTTAATTTTACTTATAATGTGATCAATATACTATTAGATTCCCCACCCCAGAAACCTCAGATCATACAATATATTAACTTTAACTTGCTTCTTTCCAGCTTTTTTCACATTGTTACAGTGTCAATAAAGCATGGATACCTCACAAATAGGAAAAAAAGTACTTTCCAGCTTTAATATCTTTAACATATACAGCAATCACTGATAAGACTTCCCTTACCTCACATTTAAAATACTCCTGACTATACAGTATACAAAGCTTCTTTACAATATAACATACAATTTACATCATGACATTTTTATACAAAGAGCAGGAACAAAAACTGCTTACTTAAAGTTATGCTTCAGTTCCCTTCAGTATCCTTCTAAACATTAATGACATAAAATGGGGTATATGCCTTACAGTTCACCAACCGGTTTAACAAAATGAACAAAACTCCAGTCTTTTTCAGCCATTTCTTTCTGTAAAGTTACATTTCACATCTAGAAATCGAAACCTAGTATCAGCTTTCCAGCCTTAAGGGTAGTAAACACTTTCCTAAAGGAAGAAGAAACTAATAAAAATGGAAAACTAAATGTGCAGTAATGACATTGACATACAAACTGCTAAAATAGACTACTGTATATACTAAAGTGAATCCTATTTTCTTGTTTTTAATAAGAATGCAAAGTGGTCTTTAACAAAGACCTTACATTAGGATTTATGACAATAGTCTTTTTCAGCAATTTGTGTGTAGATATCATTCCTGTACAACTAGTATTCCTACACCTACGAAGACTGATGATTTATAGGTTCTCATTTATTCACTAATATCACAGTGTTGCTAGACTTCTTCCTGATCCTCTACTTCTCCCACTTCCATTCTCAAGTTCAAATCCAAAGTACTCCCAATTTCTTCTAGTCAAGTCCCATGCTTTTTTTTCTGTCACTCAAGCATTTTCCTTATGGATAAGGTTTCACTGACAAAGTCTCTATATGAGCTTTGTTACTATCAGATGAATGAGAAGTAGTCAGCTTTCTGGTTTTCTTTTTGTTGGCTAAACTTCTTTTACTTCATCCTTAGCCTGTTATGCATCCAAAAGTACATTTGACCCTGCAGGAAAAAATATTCTGAAGAAATCGGGACACAACATCTTGAATCTCATACCTGCCTAACCCCACTATTTGTCTGAAACAGGTCTTCAAAGTAGCTTCATACTCAACCATACATTTTTTTCATTTCAATCCCTGATTTTTGCAGTTCTATTAGCTCACCTGACTAGCTAGTTAAACCTTCATCTATTTTCTCAACATTTTGGTATTTGATTTTATATATTCCTTCGCTATTTCACTTAATTTAAATATACCTGAGTGAAACCAATTTATTTTATAATAAAAAATTGACGGAAGCAATCTCCTCTACCAAAGTTTAAACTTGAAATTATTTTTGCTGAACAGTTGAAGATTCTTTTCAATTGGAGTTTTTCTTTACCTTTTCTTGTTGTCTTTCTCGATTACTGTTACTCCCCAAAGAAGATATGTTTTGGCTTAAGAAGCATAGCAAAAGAAATGGATTCAACAATGCCCATGGTTATCAAAAAAGCACAGTCATCTAAGAACTTATCATGAGCAGATGCCCTACTGAATACAGATGCAGTATTCCAGCACTTGTGGGTTATCTGAGGGTAACCTGATATCTAGCAGGGATGCAAAAGCCAAAAAAACCTTCTTGACACTCCATACATCAGGTGTACAACCTCAGTTCATTAGCATTCAGGTACATAAGTGGACATTTAGATGTAGGATCCTCAGACATCTAGCCCTAGAAGAACCCCGGAGAAGCATGTTTGTACACAATAAGAAAACACATGTTCAGTTACCAGGATGGGAAGGTAATTGCCCACCATGGTCTACATATCACAGAAATAGAGGAAAGATGAGGGAAGGAGACAGGAAATATATACTGCAACAGTGATCAGGACATCTACTCTTACGGCAAATTCTTACACAACTGTACTATGTTCTTCCTTAGATTACTATTGCAGTATTCCAATAATTGTGGGTGAGACCCAAAGTTAGTAATTACTGTGACTGTGCTGCCCCAGTATTAAGAGGACAGACCTAGTGAAGGAAGTCCTAGATCTGGAAAATGCAAATCTACTCTGTGTTTCGTTAAATTGTGTACTGAAGTCCAAGTGGCAGCCTGAAGGACAGCTCTGGAAGCAATGGCTTGGAAGAAAATAGACTGGCCATTCTTTCAGTTGTTTTTTTTTTTTTTTTTTTTTTTTACGGCTAGAATCTTAGCTGCCTGTGTATATCCAGGGAGTGGAGGATCCTCTCATCTCTGTTTTGTGGTTGAGGGAAAAAGGTTGGCAAAGGGTTAGACTGAGGAAAAGACAGTTCATTTATGACTATGGGCATCAAAAAAAAGTTAGCCCTTAAGGAAACCCTACAATTTCGACTTCAGACCAGTGACAAGTGGAGTACCACAGGGTTCAGTCCTGGGTCCTCTCCTGTTTGGTATCTGCTTCTTTAAAGTACAGGCTAACACAGAAGGTCTTTGGCTAATGAAGTTCCTAGATGACTGCAAACATGGAGCCATAATCAAAACTTCTAACTATGTGGACATCCTACAAAAGGGCCTCACTGAAACAGATGCCTGGTGTCAAAGCCATGGCCTCAAGCTCAATGCCAAAAAGTGCATTGTCATCCCTTCTGGTAAAAACTCTGTACCCATGAACTACCAACATAGGTGGTAGTCTACTTAACACTGAAAGAGTGATAAGAGACCTTGGGACACAGGTGGACAGTAGTCTCTCCTTTGATAATCACATCACCACAGTTGTCAGAAAATCCTTCTACGTAGCACACATCATCACAAAAGGTTTCTCACCCAGGAAAAAAAGAGGTCATTGATACCCTCTACTACTCATCACTCATTAGACCCATTATAGAATACCTCACAAGACATCTACAACAACTGGAAAGGCTGCAGAAATACCTCACAAAGAGGATTACCGGCCTCAAACAGATGCCCTATGCAGACTGTCTCAAAAAACTCCAGCTTTACTTCATTGCATATCGCCTACTCAGATGCGATCTCTACTTAATATACAAAGCTATGTCAAACCCAGAGCTGTTGGACATGCTCCACTTAATGAAATCCCAATCCCTCCAAGGTACACGCTCTAAGGACTTAAACCTTGTCACCACAATAAACAGAATATGCTGGAGGGATAGATTCCTGTCCCAGAGACTTCCCATACTCTGGAACAAACTACCTATCTATATCAAAGCAAGCTCCTCATTAGCACTCTTCAAGAAAAATCTTGATGATTGGATGGGAGATAGGAAATTCACCCCCGGGATCACTTCTGTGGCTCTGCTCAACAGAGGCACAGGAAAATAATTTTCTTGGGTGGCGAAAGCCAGGGTACCTTTTTGGCTAGGCTTATATAGGTCCCTAGGGCCAATAGTCTACTACCTACCTATGAATCTATGAACCTATAAAGAAAGGCAGCATAGCCATAAGGGCTTGTAACTCAAACTCTTTTGACAGAGGTAACAGTGAGCAATAGAACAGTTTTCCAGGTACAGAACTTTATTGAAGCTGTAGCTGCTGGTTCAAATGGTGGCAAAGTAAGTTTTTCCAGAGCAATCCCCAGTTCCCAGGGAGGAGTAGGAGGAATACCCTTTCAAGGAAGGTCCAGGTGAAGGACACATTTTAGAAAATCTTTGACCTCAATTCTGGAGACGAAAAGGTGAATTTAAGGTTAGGCGGGCACAGCCAGTAGACAAGTGGGCTTTGATGTAGGATAAGGCCAGACTGCTTTTGAGTAACATTTATGACAGAATGGTAGGAATACTCATCTGATAGGGATCCTCATTCCTCTTGTGACACCATATGGAGAATCTTTTCTACTTGGAAATGTAACATTTTCTAGTGGTAGGTTTTCTCACTGTCTGGAGTACCTGAAGCACATCTTTTGAAAACAGGTGCCTGAATGGACTTACAATTCTAACAGCCAGAGCATCACACCAAAAGCCTGTAGGTCGGGGTGAACCAGAGAGCTCATTTCCTGTGTTAGTAAGCCCACTTAGTGGGTTAACTTATAATGAATGCTTCTGGCGAGCCTGAGTAAAAGGTGGTATGATGTCCCATCTTCTGGGCCAGTAATCAACCAGCCTGAATCCTCACTACTGACACTGGTGTGGAAAGTTCACTTGGAACAAAAACAGATGCATACAGAAGTTCCAGATGCAGGTCTCTGTACCATGCACAATTTCCCTTAAGAGCACTCAGGGAACACACTCAGGCTGGGGGCTGGGCTTCCCCTCTGTCTCAATCCATGCCCCCAGTAAGACTCCTCATTGGCACAGCTACAGAGATGAGTCCTCAGCTGAGTATCACAAGCCAAATCCTCCACCACCCTTTCTGTGAAACTAGTGCTCAGTGTCCCTGCTCCAAGTAGCTGACACACACACTCTTTGAGATTTGATTTTCACACACACATACTCACATGCACATACCTGGGAAAGCTGGCACAGATTTACTAGCTATGCCCCTCTGTCCAGACTATAAGGTAGATACTGCCAACAGGACACTCCAAAATCAGTTACTCTAAGTCTCTTACAAGGGTACCCCAATTATACTGAGTAAAATTAATATTGATACAAATGGTAGCGTTTGACCAATGCAGTAAGGCTTTCAGGAGCAGCCACAGTGTCACCAAATAAATATGAGTACTCTCAAAGGTTAAAATATTATCTAAAGGACCAACCACAATAAAAATTTTAAACATATTTAACAATAAATAATAAAACAACATGAAAAAAACTGAATATCTATTTACAATAAAAAATCAGAGTTTCAATCACAGGAAATATTAAAAATAAGACAGGTGGATGGATTCACAGATACAGAAAAACAATACTTACTTAATCTCACTATATTTTCCCTGATTGATCTAAAGAATTACCGTTCCCTGGTTACTTACTAAAGCAAGACAAGAAGAACTAGGTGAGTGGTCTTCCTTCTTTGTCAGGTTTCAAAAACAGACTGCTCTGAGACTTCTGTCTCATCAATTATTAAAACATCATTTCAGTGCTGGATTACAGAATGGCATCACATACATCTGGTCATCTGACTTCTGGTTCCCATACTAATGCCCTTTACTAAAAACTGAACCAGAATCTCGCAGATATCATGAACACAGATAGAGCTTTGCTAAGATGTGTTATGGCATCTAGAAGCCATAAAACCATTTCTGGAAGCCATAAAACCATTTCAACACTTCCACCCTTCCAGGATAGCAATTTGTTCACTGCTAAGGACAATACAGCAGGATTCCTGTTCTTGTTTTCACAGACCCTTTGTCTCTGGCTGCAATCAGAACTGTAAGAAACAATCTTTATGGCCTTCCAGATAATTTAATTTCAGGCTATTTTTCAAAGTTATCCTGACTGAGATTAACCTCTTCTCTTCCAGTATCCTCTGTTACAATATAGACATTTAATCAGTTACAACAGTACAGTCTGACATACATGTATATTTCTTTCCTGTCTAGTAGGACACACTGTTGGTACATTTTTAACAAAAGCGCTTTTACAAATACATTTTTCAATACAAGCATCGGTACAAATCAGTTTGATATGCAAATAAAGTACAGTTGTGTTCCTACCATGAATGTAGATGTTCGAGTGTATTCACTGTTGCAGTCATTACATTTGGGGTTATCCTGTTGGCAGGCTACCCGCAGTCGGCCTGAATTACAAAGTCTTGGTCCGGCATCGGTTGCTGTCGCCTCTTCCCTGACGTCAGTGCACCAGGGGTATATAAGATGTAGTCGACGCCATTTTCTTCAGTTTTTCTTGCCCCAGATGTCAGGTGCCCTCAAGAAGGTAGGCAATACATACTGCTTATAAAAACATACAGTAAAATAAAAACAATACCATAATTTACAAGCAAATATGCCACATAGGTTGTATAGGATAGAGAAGTATACTAAGTCCCAGCAAAGAAAGGGGGATGGAGAGTGGGTAACCTGGACTGTAACAGTGAATACACTCGAACATCTACATTTATGGTAGGTACACAACTGTACTATGTTCATCGTGTTTCACTGTTGCAGTCATTACACTTGGGTTGAATCCCAAAGCTGAGGTAGGGTGGCTGGGTCTAAATAGGATTAGGAGTGGCTATGAGGTCCTGCAGAACTGCAGTGGCAAAGCCTGCCCTGTATTTAGAGTAAAGAGGTAAGTGATAATGCTTGGTAAAGGTGTGCACTGAACTCCCAAGTTGCAGCCTCCAAATTTTCCTTGTTTGGTACTCCTCTGAGAAAGGCTGCTGCCCTGGTAGAATGTGGCCTAATATTCTTAGGCACCGACTTGCCATGCTGTGCATAGCAGAAACTAATACAGTGTCCTATCCATTTTGAAATAGTCTGCTTTGAGATGGCCTTTCCTTGTGATCCTGCAGCATATGCTACAAACAGTTGCTCAGTTTTTCTGAAAGTTTTTGTTTTGTCCAAAGAGAAGCGTAGCCGCCTGTGTATGTCCAAAGAGTGCAGAAGTCTCTCCCCTTGATTCTGGGGATTTGGATAAAATGTTGGCAAATGAATGGTCTGGTTAAGAGCGACACTGGATACTACTTTTGGCATAAATGTTGGGTTTGTCCTCAGAGAAACCCTGTCCGGATGAAAAATGATAAAATGTTCCACTGCCATTAATGCCTGTAACTCCGAGACTCTTCTTGCTGAAATTATTGCTAAGAACAGAGCAGTTTTCCATGATAAGAATTTTACATCAGCTGCATTGGCTGGTTCAAAAGGAGGCAGTGTGCTTGGCCTCCTGGCTTCCAAAATGACATCCATAACAGCTTTAGAGAGAGGTGTGTTCTGAGTGGCTATATTATTTGCCATGCAGCCAGATTTAAGGTTCTGAGTTGGCCGTGCAGGATCTGATTGTTTTGTTGAGTCAGAAGATGAGGAATTTGAGGTAAAGTCCAGGCTGGGCCTTGAGACAAGCTCTTTAGGATTGGGTACCAGTGCTGGCGTGGCCAGTCTGGGGCAATCAGAATCATTTTTGGCTTCTCTTGTCTGACTTTTAGGAGCACCTGGGGAAGGAGAGGCAGTGGTGGAAAGGCATAAACTGTTAGGGTTGTCCAGCTGAATGATAGAGCATCCACTTTCCATGCTTGTGAGTGATAAGTCCTTGTGCAGAATCTCTGTAGTTGGCAGTTGTGAGAGGAGGCAAAAAGATCTATGTCTGGGCATCCCCATTTCCTTGTTATCATGCTGAAGACGTGGATTTAGTTTCCACTCATGAGGGTTCATGAGGTTTCTGCTTAGTTCGTCTGCCAGAGTATTTTTTGTTCCTGGCAGGAATTGTGCCTGCAGATGTACTTGATAGGTCAGTGCTGTGTTCCACAAAGTCATGGTTTGCCTGCAGAGGAGATAGGAATGTGTGCCCCCTTGCTTGTTTATGTACCACATAACTGTAGTATTGTCTGTCTTTAGTAATAGTTGTCCTGGATGTAGTAGATCCTTGAAAGCTGTCAGGGCATTCTGTACAGCTAGCATCTCTTTTTGATTGATGTGAAGGTGCATTTGGTCTGCTGGCCATGTGCCCTGAATACATTTTCTTGCCATGTGTGCCCCCCAGGCATAATCCGATGCATCTGTTGTTATTGTTTTCCTGGCTGTGGGTAAAGTGAAAGGCTGCCCCTTGTTGCGGTGACAGACCAGTGCCCACCATCGAAACTCCTGTTGCAGGCAGGGAATAAGAGTTATTATTGTTTCCAGGCTGTGGCAATGTTGAGTCCAAACACTTTTTAGATACCATTGTAGCTTCCTCATATGTAGTCTTGCATATGGAATTAGCAGGATGCAGGATGCCATGAAGCCCAAAGCCTGCAGAATTTTTCTTGCAGGTAGCTGGGTCTTTGTTGCCATCATTTGAAAGTAATGAGTCAGTTGCCTTTGCTTGTCTGGCGTGAGATAAGCCATCTGGGCAGTTGTATTTAAGCTTGCACCCAGGAATAATATCTCTTGAGAGGGCAGTAGTTTTGATTTCTTTTCATTTACTGTGTACCCTACGCAAATTAGTAATCTTTTTACAAACGCCAGATGCTTTAGTAGAACGTCCTTGCTCTCTGCTTGAATAAGGCAGTCGTCCAAGTAGGGATATATTTGGATTCCTTTTTGTCTGCAAAATGCAATTACTGGTGACAGGCATTTTGTGAAGACCCTGGGCGCAGTAGATAAGCCAAAGGGCAGTGCAGAGAATTGGTAATGCATTGAGCCAGCTATGAATCTGAGGTATCTTCTGCAAGACTGTCCGATTGGGACATGCAGGTGTGCCTCTTTGAGGTCCAAAGTAACTAGCCAAGCCTTCTTGCCCAGCATGGGTAGAAGTTGCTGCAGTGTCAACATTTTGAATTTTGGAACATCCAGGAAAGTATTTAGAAATGACAGGTCCAGTATTGGTCTCCAGGCTTTGTCCTTTCTGGGTACCAAGAAGAGTCTTGAGTAAAATCCTTGCACCTGTTCTTGCTGTGGTACTTTTTGAATAGCTCTCATGTCCATGAGAGCAAAAATTTGTTTTTGTGCCTCTGCCCATTCATTTTGTGACAGGCCTGGCTTACCTTTTGACCTTGGTAGGGTGTGAAAGTGGAACCTGTAACCCTGAGAAACAATATTCAGTACCCATTTGTCCGGGGTGATCATGTGCCAATTTTATGAGAAAAGTGCTAGTTTTCCCCCTAAGGGTGCTGCCAAAAGGTAAGTGCTTGGCATTTGTAGAGGGAAGTCATTGGGACTGTTTCCTATAAGGTTGTGATTTGTCTTCTCCGCCTTTGGGGGCTGAAGCACCCCATTGTTTAGGTCTGTATGAGCCTTGGGGCTGAGATCTGCCTCTTTGTGGCCTGTCTGACACTGGAAAGGACCAATTTTTAGAAGGCCAGTTCCTGCTAAATCTAGGTGGCTGAACCTGTAAGAAATCCTTTACTGTCTGCATTGATTTTGCTTTATCCTCCATTTTCATTAACACCTCTTCTGCCTTAACACCAAACAGAGTATCATGCTGTAATGGAGCATCCAATAATTTTGCTTTAACACGATCAGGTAAACTTTGTTCTTTTAACCAAGCATGCCTTCGAATGACAGAACCTGTAACTGCGGCTCTGCAAGAAGCCTCTAAAGAATCAAAACCACATTGCAAAGTATGTTTTCCCACTTGTTCAGCTGTATGCAATAAATCCTGCATTTCCTTATTGTCAGGACATTCTGAGCTTGTAAGCATTTTCTGTTTTAGCAGAGACATTAGGTACTGATATTTAAGCATGTGAAACTGGCAGTTTAAAGCCCTTATAGCTAAAGTAGCAGAAGTGTAAACTTTTTTCCCCCATCTGTCCAGTGCTCTAGAATCCCTATCCGAGGGAACAGGGTTTTTTGCAGTGGAAGCCTTGACCCTTTTGGGACCCTTTGAAATAGTCTCTGGGTCAGCAGTAGGGTTTTTATAAAGAAATTTATGAGAGTATGGGACCCTGTAGTACCTATCTGGCTTGACTGGTGCAGGGAGTAAAGAATCAGGAGACAAACTGGATTTAGAAAAAAACATCATCAACAATATCTAGTACAGGGGGGATAGCAAGGGGCCTGTGCTGAGGCAGTAAAAGAAAGTCTCTGAGCCTTTTCTTGGATTCTGAATAATCCTGGCTCTCCCAATAGAAATGCTCCCTCATGGTGTGCAAGGTTCCCCCAAAAGAGTAATCCTCAGGAGGAGAGGCTGAAGGGATAGATTCTTCAGCATCAGAGTCCTCATAGGGAGGAAGAGAATATCCCTGTTCTGAAGAGGAATCAGAGGAAATAGAAACCTGGTCAGAGGAGTCATAGTCAGTGTCTTGCCTAAGCCTTTTATCAGGAGGGGGATGGGAACCCCTGATCAAAGTAATTAGGTCCTTGGCCATTTTAAGCATCTGTTTCTTTGGCATGGATGACTGTCCAGGAGAATGCTGTACTTGTTTCTTTGTCTTTAATGGTGTTTTAGACTTTGCCTTGGCTGCTGAAGTGGACTTGATAGTAAGCTGTGTAGGTCTGAAAACACCCTCAGAAGCCGATGCCTGCTCAGCGGCTCCAGACCCATCTGAGGGAATAGTTTCAGTAGGCCCAATACCTTGAGTTTCCAGAGGCCTAGTTGTCTCCACGTGGGAGTCGGATGCGGCCTGTGGCTCTGAGGTAGCGAGTGTCAGGGGCTGCGAAAGCACCTCACTGAGAACCGGCGACTGGCCTAGAAGAGGTTTTGTTGTCGGTTTTGGACCTCGGATGCCTGTCCTTTTCTTTGTCTTTGCATTTTTTATGAATTCCGGTCGTCAGTTGTTCCGACGGCATTATGTAGTTAAACCTTCGGCCAAAGTAATGTAAAGCAAAATCAAACCGACGCTTAATAGTGCGTTGGTTGAATCTAGCACAAAACCGACAACTAGCAACGTCGTGGTCAGGGCCTAGGCAAGGAATACAGTAAGAGTGAAAATCCTTATGAGGTATTTGCTTTCCACAAGAAATACAATTGTTAACTTTTGCTGACATCGGTCTGGAGCAAGAAAAAGTTTCCCCCAATGAGGTACTTAGCTTTATTGAAGACTTCGGCTCTGAAATTCAATTTTAAAAACCTCAGGAGTCGGCTGACCGGCACTTGCGAACTGCTTTTGCTTCGGGCACCGTGCGGCAAGAAAGACTGAAGAAAATGGCGTCGGCTGCATCTTATACACCCCTGGCACACTGACGTCAGGGAAGAGGTGACAGCAACTGACGCCGGACCAGGACTTTGGAAATCAGGCCAACTGCGGGTAGCCTGCCAGCAGGATAACCCCAAGTATAATGACTGCAACAGTGAAACACGATGAACATCATATAATTCTTTACAAAACTCCAACTAGCTATGCTGGCATATATGTTACACATCCATTGCCTTACTTCTCTTAGCATAGCTGGCAATACCTGATATCATCAAAAGGGGAACCAATGCTGCCTGGGCAAAAAGGGAGTTACTAGCAAGATTTTGCGTTTGTCTCACTAGATTTGGTATCAGGGAAAGGGAGTGATGGTGTAAAGGATCTCCCCAGCTGAAAGACATAGCAACCATCCTGCTGAGTTGTTTTTTGTGGTTGAAGGCAAATATATATATGTATATATATGTATATATATATATATATATATATATATATATATATATATATATATATATATATATATATATATATATATATATATATATATATATATATCTGAGGGATACCCCACCTGTGAACTATGTTCAAAAAATACTCTCTGTGTAACATCCATTCATGAATGCCTTCTCTGGATCTGCTGAGGCTGACATTGTCCTCTGAAGGAATGTAAACTACCTGTAGGAACAAATTTATTTTTATAGCTATGCCCCATGCCATCAGTGTTAACCTGCACAGATGGCAAGACTTGGTGCCCTCATGCTTGCTAATGTACCACATGAATGTGGTGTTATATGTGAATACTTTCATGGGGTCTGAGCTCCAAAGGTGAGCTACTAGGTTAGTAGGGCTAGTAGAAGGGCTTTCATCTCACTTACAAATATTGTGCTTCTTGATCTCTCTGTTGGACCCCTGTTCACTGACCTGTAGTGGAGTCTGTCCACTCACCCCAGGCAAGGTAGGATGAGTTTGTGTGGAGGTCCTGGGTGGGCGTGGATCATAGGAAGGGAAAGTACAGTTGTGTACACCTACCATAAATGTAGATGTTCGAGTGTCTTCACTGTTGCAGTCGTAACTGTAGGGTGCTCCTGCCGGCAGGCAGCCCGAGGTCGGCCAGAATCCCAAAGTCTGGGTCCGGCGTCGGCTGTACCAGCTAGCCCCCTGACGTCAGAACGCAGAGGTATAAAGCTGACAGCCGACGCCATCTTCTCCAGTCTTTCTTGCCCCAGATGTCAGAAGTCCCCCAAAATAACCAAAAGGTGTCCAAAAAGGAAACACAAATACACCACAAAAGAAAAGGCAGATAAGAGGGGATAGGTGGGAGGGAAACACCGACTGCAACAGTGAAGACACTCGAACATCTACATTTATGGTAGGTGTACACAACTGTACTATGTTCTTCGTGTTTCACTGTTGCAGTCATAACTGTAGGGTGGAATCCCAAAGCTGTGGAGAGGGAGGAGGTTATGCAGAAGAAGGGGCAGCCAGAAGACCCTGCAAGACAGCAGAGGCAAAACCTGCCCTAGACTTAGAATATAAAGGGAGATTATAGTGCTTAGAAAAAGTATGTACTGAACTCCAGGTGGCAGCTTCCAAAATGTCCCTGGTAGGAACTCCTCTGAGGAAAGCTGCTGAAGTGGCAGCTGCTCTAGTAGAATGACTTCTAACAGTACCTGGAATCTGCTTCCCAAAGTGAGAGTAACAAAACCTTATTCCATGGGCAATCCATTTGGAAACAGTTTGTTTAGAGATAGCCTTGCCTAGAGAACTGGAGGCAAAAGAGATAAACAACTGATCAGATTTTCTGAAATCTTTAGTTCTGTCCAGGTAAAACCGTAGTTGTCTGTGTACGTCCAATGAATGCAAAATCCTTTCCCCTTTGTTTTGAGGATAAGGAAAGAAAGTAGGAAGGTGAATAGTCTGATTTAAAGCCACCTTAGAAATCACTTTAGGCATAAATGTAGGATTGGTCCTCAAGGCAACTCTGCCTTGGTGGAAAACAAGGTATGGTTCCACAGCCATGAGAGCTTGCAACTCTGACACCCTTCTGGCAGAAGTCAATGCTAATAAAATAACTGTCTTCCAGGATAAGAACTTGATATCCGAAGTAGCAGCAGGCTCAAAGGGAGGTAAAGTAAGTTTTTCCAAAACATAATTAAGATCCCAAGCAGGAACAGGAGGAGTTCTAGCAGGTCTTAAATTCTTAGCCCCTCTCAAGAATTGTCTCACCAGCTGGTGAGAGAAAATGGGGGTATCAGTGTTGTAATGAGCCGAGATAGCAGAAGCATGGATTTTAATGGAAGAAAAGGAGAGGCCTTTAAGCAAAAGGTCAGAGAGGTAAAGAAGAATGGAAGAAATGTCAGATGAAAAAGGATCAGAACCTCGATCCCGCATCCAAATACTAGGGCGCCTGGCTTCTAACAGAACATCCAAAACTTGTTTGGGAAAAACAGAAGGAATCAAAGGCTCTTGTAGAGCCAAGCTGCCAGGCAAAGAGTCTTTATTTGAGAGTGTAGCATCTGACCCTGATGCTGTGACAGAAGAGAAGGAAATAGAGGTAGGATCCATGGAGGATCCAAGAACAGGTGTCTTAAAGTTGGATACCAAACCTGCCGAGGCCAATTTGGAGCTATCAAGATGATAACCTTGGGTTTTGTCCTGTTTTATTTTCAGTAACACCCGAGGCAGAAGAGGAAGGGGAGGGAAGGCGTATCCCGAAAGATTCCTCCAGCTGAAGGACAGGGCATCCACTTTCCAGGCTGTTTTGTGGAAGGACCTGGTGCAAAAGAGAGGCAGCTGATGATTGAGATGGGATGCAAACAGATCTATCCGAGGGCAACCCCAAACTGTCGTAATCCTGCTGAATAAGTTGGGGTCTAGCATCCATTCGTGAGGATCCAAAAGATTTCTGCTTAGGCTGTCTGCTAAGAGATTCTGTTTTCCTGGAATGAATTGAGCTTGTAGATGCAGATTCAGGTTTAGAGATGTGTCCCATAAAATCATGGCTAGTCTGCAAAGGGGGTATGAGTGAGAGCCCCCCTGCTTGTTTATATACCACATGACTGTGGTATTGTCTGTGCGAATCAGAAGATGCCCTGGTTCCAAAAGATTCTGGAAGGCTAGAAGAGCATTTTGGACTGCCAACATTTCCTTCAAGTTGATGTGCCAGGGAAGATGCTTCTTGTCCCAATAGCCCTGCTGGCAATTGTTCAGGTAATGAGCTCCCCAAGCATAATCTGAGGCGTCTGTGGTTATGATCTGAGCAGGAAGAGGTAGACGTAAGGGTTTCCCTTCGTTCAAAGCACAATCCCTGGACCACCAAAGGAACTCCTTTTGGAGGCAGGGAATCAGAGGTATCATTGTTTCCAGGCTGTGGTAATGTTGAGACCACACACTCTTTAGGTACCATTGAAGTTTTCTCATATGAAGCCTTGCATTTGGAATCAACAGGATGCAAGAAGCCATGTAGCCCAAAGTCTGTAGGAATTTCCTTGCAGTGAGCTGAGTTGAAGTAACCAAGGTGTTGAAAATTGATGCCAGCTGTACTTGTTTTTCTGGAGTAAGGAAGGCCCTTTGTAAGCTTGTGTTTAGTAGAGCTCCCAAAAAGATCATTTGTTGAGAGGGGATCAAATGTGACTTTTTTGTGTTTACTGAAAATCCCAGAAGTAGGAGAAGGCGCTGCACAAAGTGCAGATGTTGAATTAAAAGATCCTTGCTGTCCGCCTGAATAAGGTAATCGTCCAGGTAGGGGTAAATTTGAATTCCTTGGAGTCTGCAGAAAGCTACTACTGGAGCCAGGCACTTGGTAAAGACGCTGGGCGCAGTAGATAAACCAAAGGGCAGTACAGAGAATTGAAAGTGCCTCGAACCTGCCTTGAATCTGAGGTATTTTCTGCATTCCTGTCTGATGGGAATGTGTAAATAAGCATCCTTCAAGTCCAATGTTACCATCCAAGCATCCTGGGAGAGCATGGGAAGAAGCTGTTGCAGAGTAAGCATCTTGAATTTTGGAATCTCCAGAAAGGTATTTAACACCGAGAGGTCCAGAATAGGTCTCCATGAGTTTTGTTTCCTTGGGACCAGAAAAAGTCTGGAGTAAAAACCTTTTCCCATCTCTGGAAGTGGAACAGGTTCTATGGCTTTCATGGCTAATAAGGTGTCCACTTGATTTAAGGCCTCTGACCATTGATGTTTTGGCAGATCCGGCCAACCTGTTGACCTTGGCGGAGTATGAAAGTGGAATTTGTAGCCTCTTAAAATCACGTCTAAAACCCATTTGTCCTGGGTAATACGAGTCCAATTTTGGTAGAAAAGAGAAAGTTTTCCTCCGAGAGGGGCTTCCAGGCAAGGAGGACCTGTAGCCCAACGGAGAGAGTCATTGAGTCTGCTTCTTTTGTGATTGAGGTCTGTCTTCTCCCCATCTAGGTGAAGAAGCACTCCATTGTCTGGACCTGTAAGAGGTCTGAGCCTGCCCTCGACCTCTGGAGTGTCTATATCTACCCCTTTGAGGCCTGTCAGACGTGGGAAAGGACCAATTTTTAGAGGGCCAATTTCTAGAAAATCTAGGAGGCTGAACTTGTAAAAAGTCTTTAACAGTCTGCATAGAGTTTGTTTTTTCTTCCATCTTTTTAATAACCTCCTCAGCCTTGGTTCCACATAAAACATCATGCTGAACAGGGGCATCTAACAGTTTAGCCTTAACCTGTTCTGGTAAGTTCTGCTCACGAAGCCAAGCATGTCTCCTAATAACAGTACCAGAGGCTGCGGCCCTGCAAAAAGCTTCTAAGGCATCAAAACCACAATGTAAACTATGTTTGCTAACTTGTTCAGTTGCATGCAATACATCTTGTAATTCCTTGTCCTCTGCACAAGCAGGAAAGGCAGAAAGCTTTTGCTTTAGAACAGACAAAAGAAATTGCTGATACTTGAACATGTGAAACTGGCAATTTAAAGCTCGAATAGAAAGGGTAGCAGAAGTGTAAACCTTTTTGCCCCACCTGTCCAAGGCACGAGAATCCTTTTCAGAGGGAATAGGATTTTTTGAAGAAGCGGCCTTAGCAGCCCTAGAACCCTGAGAAATGGTTTCAGGATCAGCAGAAGGGTTCTTGAATAGGAATTGATGGGAGTCAGGGACTCTGTAAAATCTATCAGGCTTAAAAGGAGCAGGAGGCAAGGAATCAGGATTTAGATTAGCTTCAGAAAAAGCATCATCCACAATATCAAGTACAGGAGGAATAGCCAAAGGTCTGTGTTGAGGGAGAAGGAGAAATTCCCTAAGTCTCTTCTTGGAAGCACAGTATTCCTGACCTTCCCAATGAAAATGCACCCTCATCTCATGTAAGGTTTCCCCAAAAGAGAAATCCTCAGGGGGGGAAGCAGAGGGAATAGAGTCCTCTGCATCAGAATCCTCATAAGGAGGAAAAGAATAATCCTGGTCAGAGGAAGAGACAGAAGACACAAAAGCCTGATCAGAAGAATCATAAGGAATATCCTGTTTAGGCCTTTTTTTCTGGAGGAGGGTGAGACCCCCTAATCATTGTAAGTAAATCTTCAGCCATCCGGAGTAATTGCTTCTGGGACTTAGGAGCTGTATCCGAGGAAGCTTGAGAAGAAACCCTTGGTTTAACAGGAGTCTTTGACTTTGCCTTTGTCTTTGTAGAAATAGTGATATTAGAAGGCCTGAAACCCCCCTCAGAAGCCGGTACCTGCACAGCGGTTCCGGACCCATCTGAAGGAGCGACGTCCGAAGGTCCTGCAGCAGCTGAAATACTAGGCCTAGAAGGCTCCCCATGGGAGTCCGTGTCGGCCATCGGTTCCGAAGTGGCAGACAACAGGGGCTGCAAAAGTGCCTCACTGACGACCGCTGAACCCGAAGCTGGCTCCGGCTGCAAAATATCCTGTTTGGACCTCGGAGGCCTATCCTTGTCTTTGCATTTCTTTTGAATTCCGGTTGTCGGTAAAGTATCCGACGACATCCTATAATTGAATCGTCTACCGAAATAATTCAAGGCCCAATCGTACCTACGCTTAATAGTGCGAGAATTAAACCTGGCACAGAACCGACAGCAAGAAACGTTGTGGTCAGGGCCTAAGCAAGGTAGACAGTAAGAGTGGAAATCTTTATGAGGTGTTTGTTTCCCACACGATATACAATTATTAACTTTTTCTGACATCGGAGGAGCAAGAAAAAAGTTTCCCCAACGGGGTACTTAGCTTGAGAAGAGAAGTAGAAAACTTCGGACCGACGACAATCAAAGCACGTTGTCTGAAAACGCCAACCAACGACTTGCGAGCTGCTTTCCACCGCACGGCAAGAAAGACTGGAGAAAATGGCATTGGTTGTCATCTTTATACCTCTGCGTTCTGATGTCAGGGGGCTAGCTGGTACAGCCAACGCCGGACCCAGACTTTGGGATTCTGGCCGACCTCGGGCTGCCTGCCGGCAGGAGCACCCTACAGTTATGACTGCAACAGTGAAACACGAAGAACATCTTCTGTATTGAGCTTCACCTGAAAGATCTACCACTGCAGTTACTTCTTTAGGAAAGGCAACAGAGGAATTTGGAAGACCACAGGGTAACAGTGTTGAGACCAAATGGACATCAAGTACCACCAGATGTTCCTCATGTGTAATATGACATAAGGTACCATCAGAATTGTGGCTGCCATGTATCCTAGTGCTATTAGAATCTCTCTTGCTGTGGTCATAGATAGCGGGATCAAGGAATGGAAGTAACTGGTCAGAGAGAGAGAGAGAGTGAGAGGACATGTTCTCCTGAGGAAGGAAAGCTGTCATTTACAGGGTATTCAATCTACAGTCTAGGAAGACTACATCCAGGGATTGTGTCAGGGAAGACTTCTTGAGGATGACTAAGAATCCCAGTCCTTCCAGAAGAAACTTGATGTTGAGATGTAACCAAAGATTTTACTAGGATGATGCCTGGATTAGAAGGTTGCCCAGATAAGGGAAAATTTACATCCCTATGGTTCTGCAAAAGGCAACATCCAGTGCTATGTGCTTTGTGAAGACTCTGGGATCTGTAGACACTCCAAAAGATAAAGCAGAGAACTTAAAGTGTGATGAATAGACTGAAAACATGTGAAATTCCCTGTAGGCAGGGTGAATGGGGATATGCAGGTATGCATCCTTCAGGTCTAGGGTGGCAAGGAAAGGCTGAGGAAGGATCCAGGGAAGTAAGGTCTGAAGAAAGAACACCTTGAAAGACAGAACTTCCAAAAAGGTAATGAGGTATGAAAAGTCTATAATGGGTCTCCATGTTCCCTCATTCTTGGAAACCAAGAATAGTCTTGAGCAGAAATCATTCCCCTAGGCATGTGGATGAACTGGCTCAACAGTCCTTCGGGACAGTGGATCTTGAACCAAGGGAGGGATGAGATGGGACTGGTTTGCAGGAAGGGTTTCCCTTCAGAGAGGGAAGCTCTTTCTATGACATTCTGCAATAGTTTTTTTTTTATGATGGACAAGACCCATTTGTCTGAAGTAATGCAATTCCATGCTGGGGAGGAGAGAGAAGGTAGAAAACAGTCAGTAGTGTGTTTTTTTTTTCTGGAAAAATGATTTTTCCAGGCTTGAAATCTCATTCATAGCTTTTCTTTGTTTGTTTTACACCCTTTTGGGGTGGCTTTTGTTCCATATGGACAAAGGTAGTGGGTTTGGAAGTATAGCCCTTTTGGTATCAAGGGACTGGGATATGAAAAATTTGCTTGAAATCCTGCATGATCTTGCCTTTTTTCTGCAGGGTTTTGAAGAGTTCAGCAGCTGAAGGGTCAAACAAGAGGTCCCTATGAAGAGAAGAATCCAGAAGCTTGGCCTTGATGTCGCCAGAAAGAAACAGGAGGTAAAGACAAGCAAACCTACAGATGGCTGAACCAGTGACAACTGCCCTGGAGGAAGCCTCTGCAGCTTCACAGCTACATTCAATGGAGTATCTGGCAACTTGGTTGGCTTTGTTGAGCACAAACACAGCCTGTTCAGAATCCTCATAATCAGAGTCTCATTCATATTTTCCAGAATGAAAAATATTTTAGGACCCTAAATGCCAAGGTGGCAGAGGTACAGACTTTTCGTCAAGCCTGCCCATGGCCCTACTGTCTCTATCAGATGTCAGTACATTGGAAGCATGGCCATACTGTCTCTCTACCAGATTTCAGCAGGTCTGTATTACGTTATCAAATACTCATGTATTCGAAAATGTAATAGTCAACCCCTAATTGTCGAAAACGTCAAACGTCGAACTTTTCAATGGAGATCTCCGTACAGTGAGGAAATGGAAGTTTTCCATTGTCTGCACTATATGGCGATCTCGGAGTTGGTATATTTAAGTAGCGGGGGTGCGGGGGGCTTGCCCACCCTGCTTACAGCATTTAAATGGTTTGTTTGGGTGGGTTTTTGTATTTTTTTTGTTGTTCAACGTTTTCGACATTTAGTGGTCGACTATTATGTTTTCGAATGCATGAGTACTCGATAACGTAATATAGACCTGATTTCAGCACATTGGAAGTAGGAGTGAAATTGGTGGTTTTATCTGTAGAAGGAGGAAAATAATGAAGGATCTCCTACAGGATTTTTGTGGAGTAATTTCATCTCATCAAGGACCTTGTAAAACCTATATGGTTTCTTAGGTGCTGGTGGCTGTGAGACTAGCTTAGTAAAAGAGGAGGCAAAAGCATCCAGGAAGGCTTTCAGAAGAGGGGGCACAACTGAAGATTTTGGCTCCCTACTTCCAATAATTCATAGTACCTTTTCTGTACATCTACTACCTGTTAAGTGTCCCACTCAAAATGCTGCATCATTCTGGAAATTGTTTCACTGAAGGATATTTCTTCCAGTAGTGAATTTGTGGACAAGGTACCCTCATCATCTGAGTCCAGTTGTCCAGGAAAATGTATAAGGGCGGAATTAGCTAGTGAGTCCTCATCTAAATCTGATTCCCTTGCCTCCTCTTAACAGAATTCATGCTGTCATTTCAAAGGATCGAGGAGGAGAAGCTAGAACAGAAGGAGGCTTCAAGATAGGATGGCTTTGTATAAGCCTTGAGAAAAATCTAGACATTCCTTTTCATGGAATGTCCACTGAGGAGAAATGTCTTTTGTTTTTTACTTCTTTTTCATTGGTAAGACTGATTTAATAAAGAGAGATGGTGCATAACCTTAATGGACCTCAATAATTGAGCCAGGTAACTCATCTCACTGGAATCTGAGGTTTACCTTCTCATCCCTCTGAAATAATCACCCTTGGTTATCCCTTGTCTCCAGTAGTAGAAGGAGATTCAGTCTTGTCAGATGTGCATGTAAAGGGCACCATACCGGCCACAGGTGTGGTCATGGAATATATACTTGAAGACCCAGCATTTTGCTAAGTACGAGGCTCTTGAGATCCTGGGTCTTCAAATATATACTCAAGGAAGCTAACCTATTTCTAAGAGTTTTAGGAATGAATAACTGGCAAATCTTATAGCTATGGTAACTGTACTTATCCCCTTACCAAAACATACACTGAGAGTTGAGGTCTTTATAAGGAATCTGCCTTCCACAGCTGCATTTCCCTCTTTTAGCTGACATGAACAAATCTTTATGAAAAAAGGAATTAAAAAGAAGGTTCCCAAATGGATCACTTATTGACTGAGCCTTGGCAGTGGCAGAGACAAAACAATCCAGTAAACAAACCAATGATAATAAAGTTTCTGCATTCTGATTGATGGCAAGATAGTTTGAGAATCCTACGCACATACATCTGCTTATGCAGCCCTATGTCTATCGGCTGAGGTCATATGCCAGACGTATGGAACTTCAAGAACGTTTTTGACTCTGGTGCACCACACAGATGTCAGGTTCCCTTGGCAGGATAATCCACAAGTACTGGATTACTGCAGCAGTGATCTAAGGAAAGATATCTAATAATTAAAGCAGTTCAGAAATCTATGTTCTATTAATTAGATATTGAGTACCTATAGAAGTACTTTGCTATTTAATTTTGCTAAAAAGTAGTTCTAAAAATGAAACAGTAATAGGCTAGACTGTCAGCACAAGGATGGTATTCTGTATTGGAAAAAGATTCAAGAAGCTCAACAGTAAGTTAGATTACTGCAAAGTAGTAGCACAGACCCTACAACAGCCCTTCATCCTTTGCAGGGCAGTAGCTGGATTTATGCTAGTAGTGCCTCTGGGATGACTGGTTCAGAAAAGGAAACAATCACTATTATGGGGTATACTGCAGGTCAGCAAGCAGGTGCCAAGCAGGAGGAAGAGAGGACATGTCCATCATCCATCAGTGATTAATGATAATGACCCTGCACTAGTTCACTTACCTTCTCCCAAGGGGGAGGAGATGTCTCCAATCATCTCAACTAGCCTATTAAGATGACACTGACCTAAAGTCTCCTGCATTTCATACCATTTCCACCTTTCACACAGCAACTCTAAGGTTTTATGCTTGCTGGCCCACATCCTGAGTCTGGTGGCAGACAGGTCTTCATTGTATAAATGCTTGTGATATCTCACCGATAAGAAAAAGCACAGCCAAAGGAATAATGGTGAAGTAATGAGGCTCAACAACTGTACTCAATTAAAAAAAAACACTTAGCAATGCTGTGATTCTTATCTATGCAGGATTATTTAGCCTCAAGCTCATTGCCTGTAAACTATCTTTACTGTTTTATTGTGCTACACTACTGTAAACAAGTACCAAGTCTTGTTTGTAGATTCATAATACTACAGATAAACATGCTACTGTATTATATTTCTGAACATGATGACAATAAAAGTGCATTACCTTCCTTGAAAAAGTCTGTTGAGCACCTTGCAGGCACTTTCGGCAACATCAGGAGAACTGGCATACATCTGCATTACTTTGTCAATATTAATATGAATTCCTTTCGCTAATAAAAGCTTCCTTATGCGCACTAAGATACAAAACAAAATCACAAATAACCAAAATAAATCAATAAATAATTCATCAAATTACCACTACTTAATATCAACACTAATGTTCAAAATGTACTATGTATTAATGCCAGGCGTTATCCTTGCTACTTCTACTGTCAAAAATATGTATGTAAAGTTAATCTCTTTACCTCTGTTGATCCTGAAATATGTCAGCTTGCTAGTATATTAGTAATTCAACTAATTGTTTAAATATGTTACCTTTTCTGTACATACTCTTGTAATGTTCTCATTCCACATGCTAAGTTTACTGTATATACTATTGTAATATACTCATTTCATATGTATCCTCTCCTTGTATATGTTCTTGTTATTTGTGGAACTTTTCTCTCTGGGCCTCCACTGAAAATGGGCTCAAAACAGCCCAGTGGACTAGCCTGGTATACAAATGCAAATAAATAAAAAAAAATAAACTAACAAACTAGATTAAATACATGCATACACACAGATGCATACATTGTTGCTCAGGCCTTTGTTTATGGCTTACAGTTTACCCACATAACTTTAAGTAAAGCTAATGTACAGAATGCTGCCTGCTACTTCTCTTAATGTTACTCATTGAGTCAGTTCTTCTTACTAGTAATTTTTAAAACAAGTGAGTGTGTGTATGTGTGTGTGTGTGTGTGTGTGTGTGCACACACACACACTACTCCTGCTAATAATAATGCACAACAATAACAGTAACAATAATAATAACAATTAAAAAAGATAATAATAACACAGTAACACCAAACTCTGCTTCTGTGATATGTCTTACAGATTCATAGATATCTCAAGGAAAATAATTCAGATGACCTTTCTAGCCTTCTCAGTAGACTCCCTTAGGCTGCACCTCCTTTCTCTTGCTGAACCATGTCTTGGCCACCGTCAAACCATTTGCCAGACAGAAGTCTGGAATGGCTTCTCCTTTTTTATTCCTCTTGCCCCATCCACATGATCTGATGCAATCATTATATCCTCTTCACAATCTCAATATGAGCATTCAGGTCCCCCATTATCAATGCCAACCCAGGTCCTGATTTGTCTAGTAAGTCCTGCAACTATTTGAATACACTCTTTTCCTTGCCACCTTAATCTGCTGTGGGGCATACACAGATTATGAATACTGCCTACTGGAGTCCATCGCTAATTTTGATGACTTCTCTCCAAGTCTTTAGAACAATTCCCACATCACTTCTAGTCTGTCATGTCCCTGAGGAGTAGACTCTGTATCCCAAGCAGTGTGGCATTGCTGCACTGCCCTTCTGCCTTGTTTCTTGGATACACATGATATCCAGTCTTCTACTTGCCATCATATCAGCCACTTCCAAGCTTAGTACTGTCATTGAACTTATATGCAGTGTAGCAATCCTTAATTCATGTTTGTCTGGTCCTGCTTTCAGTCAACAGAGTTAGCCCAGATAACTTGGGCTAGGCAACAGGACACCAACCAGGTAATACCTTACTGTCCCAGGGCTGCTGGGCTTTATTGCAGTCACACACTTGCATGCAGACCCCTCCAAACATCAACATGGGTCCTTGGCGTAGGTCAGAAGAGAATGAGTCATCAACCCACTTATCCCTGGCAAATAGCCTTGTCCATTTTTGGTGACAGTCAATTAAACCAAATCATTAGAAACAGCTTCTACACCATCAAGTAGCTAGCCCTGATGCAGCATCAGATCTATGACCTGTGTTCTCCTATCTAGAGGATACAGCACACCACATTTGATGCTTAACGTGATTAGTCTACACAGCTATTCCCTCCAATAAGCAACACCTAGAGTTTGTACTGTTGCCATGACTACACCAACTTATGGAACAGATTTCTCAATTAATTGGTTGATCATAGAACACAAACCATGACTTTTCATGAGTTGGCATTTAAGTTCCTATTCCAGTCTTGACCCGATTTGGGTAACCTACAATTATCATCCTATAGTATTTCTTAATTACTCTGCTTGCATGATGGATCATGTTGGTTAAAGCAACAATAGATTTAACAACTATATGGTCTGAATTCTTGTAAAGGAGAACAGTTTGAATATTACATTTAAATCTGGATGATGCAACACCATATCTGAAAAATGGCACCTCTGGTAGCCATGTAACTTGCTGGTGATAACAAAGATTTGTAACACTTTCCAAAGTGCTCCTGCATAACGTATTTAATGACAAATTAATATGGTGGTGAGGGTGGGGTACTAAAGTCAATGATGATATAATATTTTTTGTTAACTGCACCTGTTAACACATCCACAAATAGCCCTTCCATTTCAGGTAGTCTCGAAGACAACATGCAGAAGTTACCCCTTACTTTAATATACTAACTTCGCAATCACACAGCTATGCAAAAAGAAGACATGCCTTTCAAGGATAAAAAACATATTGAAATGCATCATTTTTGGAACAAATTTTATTACACTGAATAGCAGATATCTGAGGGGAGGAGACAGACTTCACTGAGTACACCTTTGAAATTCAGTTTGCACGCCTTAACTGAGCTGAGGTGGATGCACAACAAAGTAAATGTACTAACCTCTCGCAGTCAAGAGATTCTGGTTTAGAGGAGCATGGCTTGGATGGCAAGCTGAAAGTAGCAGAGTTCTTGAGCTCTGCAGTCTTCATTTTTTCCTCCGACAGGATTTTTTATTTAATTTTGCCAACAAAGACCTGAAACAACTAAAATCTGATTCTGGAAGTTGTAAGCTACAAGGTGGTGTAATTTGTAAGCTAAAATTTTCATATTTTCCTGTCAAACTTTCAAATAGAAGGGACACTGAAACCACATTCACAAATGAAGATGAGCAGCTCCAAGTTTTCTCAGCAAGAAACTCCAATGAAGACAGGCAATCCTTACTACAGTTCATGACTTGGTGGGTAAAACAGACAAATTAAACTTAAAAGTGGACAACATAAAAGAATATACCACCAGTAATCTTATTAAATGAAGTCCTTAAACAACAAACTGCCCAGACTGCTGCTTTGGAAGATTCTGTAACAGATATAGACTACAGGTTAAAAGAAAGAGAGAAAGACAAAGACTTTCTTCTTCAAGAAAACACCAGACTCATTGAAAAGATAGATGCAATTGAGAATAGAAACAGGAGAAAAATATAAGAATCTATGGCATCCTGGAGCAGAAGAAGGGAGACAATATGATTAATTTCTTGACTTCTTGGATTCCTAAAATCCTAAACCTACCTGAAGCACTATCCTTCAGGATAGAAAGGCCACACAGGTCTTTAACTACAACTTCTGTATTCAGTAAAAATAGCCGTCCAAGATCTATTATTGCAGTGTTTATGTCCACTCAAGACAAATACTTTGTTTTAAGAACTGCCTGGTCTCTTGCTCCATTAAAAATAGGTGACCAAACTATCAGGTTTGACAATGACTTTTCACCTCTTGTAATCTCCAAAAGAAGAGCATGTGTACCCTCTAATAAAACAATTAAAAAGGAAGGAATCAAAGCACAACTCATATTCCCACCAAGAATAAGACTACCCCTGCCAGAAGGAAAGAAAAGGTTTGATTCTCTCAAAGAAGCGTCCACATTTGTCCAAAAAAGAACCTTTTAAGTCAACATGAACACATGGATTCTTCAATGAACTTAAAAAGACACACTTCAAAAAATGAGTGGACTATTAAAGAATAAAAGAAACCCAGAGGCAAATGATTATACATAACCTCACATTTCATGCAAGTTTTTTGTTTTCTCCCTTTTAAATAATGTGGAATCATACACAGAAGGCAATGCAGATAGTTTTTTTTTCTCTCCTATTATCTTTTCCACGCCAATGCTCACTTTAAAAATAATATATAGTACTCAAATTTCAAGTAAATCAAAATCTTATCCAACTGAAAACTATTTTACACTCATCTCTTTATATACATGGCATAGTACTAGTGAAATTATATAAAATCAACCACTCATTTCATATACTATATATATATTTTATGTCCTATACTTATGTCTTCATGTATGTGCCTTCCCTTTCTGCTTTAGCCCTAGTGGCATATTATTTAATCACTCCAGGAGAGAGAAATGCTTGCTGTGTTACTTTTAAGCATTTAAAAAGAAAGTGGTGACATTTTATTATTATACATACATTTACAACTTAACTGAACTTCTGCAATGTGCTCCATTTAGCTAATATATCTTATAGCTGTGTATGGTTGGTAATTTGAAGACTATTTTAAATATTCACCCTATTGCAAGTTATGCTTAAAATCTTCAATTCACTAGAAAATTCCTGCCTACTTACTTTTTTATGTATTTTGACAACTTTTGTGATAAGCTCGAGCTTCTAAAGGCTTCAGTTAGCTCCCAGCCTAATAAGAAACAATCTGTGATGTCTTTCAGGAAGTAGGCATGACCTTTGAACCTGTTTCTCTTCACTGAACTCTTAACAACCACCAATCAAATTCAAGAATGATCATTTGAATTGTGTTTTCATTCATATATCAGTTATTTTTATCTAAAAAGTCTTATAAGCATGTTTTACTGTAAATATTGATTTATTTAATCTGAATTACATTTATATTTAAATAAGAATTACAAATGTGTTTCTGACAGTTACAGTTTCAAATGCATCTTTTTTCCACTCTGCTTTAATGACATTATAGACCTGTATTTGCTCATAGCAACAAATAATTATTAGGATTAATCAATTTATCTTATTTAGTCTGCATAGACAAAAAATGTTTAAGGTATTGTATACAGTTTCATGTTCTTAGTTCATGAATATATGGTATATTAAATTAAAATTTTTCCTCTTGCATGTTTTAATGTACATGTAGTTTCTCTTCTGCTTGCTATTAACCTGCAATAGCTAGGAATTCCCACTAGATGTCATGAGAGGGATAGTTTGGGGATTCTATGAGAGCTATAGTAAACCTGGATTTAGTTTATCCATGCAGAAGGTTGTTAAAATGTGCAGTTTTATTGTTTTCAAATTTAAAGCTTTTAAATTGTCCATAACAGTTTTAAAAATGTATTTGCCATAATGAATCAAGGAAATCACTTTTCAATTTTACTTATAATAGCAGTCTCCATCAAATGATAATATTTAACATTATGGGCCAGATTCAGGAAGCCTCCGTGTAAGAGTTATAACTCTTACACGGAGGCTGCAGTTAAACGGTGTGATGTCAGCATGTCATGCATATGCATGAGGTGCATGAGGCATGCTGAATCACACTGTAACTCTTACACGGACCGTGTAAGACAGTAGGGGGCGTGTCCACTGGCTAAGCCCTGCAAGCTGACACGCCCCCGGAAGTCTATAATGGCTGAAAGTAAACAGCCACGAGAAAGGCCATGGAAATGTGAATAAACACACTACACAACACATGCCCCCACAGACCAGCAATGTAAAGAGTGAACAGATGTTATAAAATGAAAATAAAAACTGTTTTATTTTTTTTAAACCCCGTAAATGTTTGCTATTGTGTGCACTCGTGTGCGCGGGTGTGCTACTAGCGCAACTGCAGTTAGCAATCAGTGGAAAAGGATATAAGAACTAAATATGCAAAGTAAGCCAGGACGTAATAGCAGAGTGGTAGAGTTGTCGGCTTGAGAGCAGGCAGGCAAGGTTCGAGCCCACACAACACCTTTTTTTTTTTTGTAAATAAGCACTAAAAAGGCCCCTGACAGTATTGTACAAATGTAAAAGTATTTCCTTTTGTAAAATGGAATGAAATGGAGCATATATTTCCAAGTAATATAAGAATAAAAATTGTTAGAAATGTACTGACAGTTAAAGTGCAGTGAGACAGAGTGCCCGTAGCTAAGTAGTGTTTCACAAACTGCAAATTGCTTGCTCAGAGCTAAGCACTGGTTTAACAGGCTCAAATTGTGTGCAACTAGCTGTGCTTAGCTTAACATGTGTGTTACTAGCCAATTAAGGTGGAACCCAGCGCACACCGTTTGCGCGGAGCTCCCACAAGCTAACCGGCGGTGTGCATGCGTGAGCTCCGCGCAAACGAGCGCAGACCTGGTTTTAAGTGCTTAAAAGTGCTTTTGGCATGTTTGATTGACAGGTCCTGAAGTCATTTCCAGACAGTCATAAAAATTAAAATTCAGTGGTCAGATTCGAACCCAGGATACCATGCACTAGAGTCCAGGTACTAAACCACTAAGCCATGACAGCAGTACTTAGAAATGCAGAAATAGCATATATATAGGATGTAATCCAAAATGAAGCATGATAAAGCAGTTTCTGTGAAGTAGATACAATTCTAAACCGGCCAATCATAGAAATGTGCGGGAAAATCGGCATATATAAGCCCCATAGGCGGGAATACACAGCATAACCGATTGTAGAATACACCTGCAGGCAGAATGAGTGGAGTAGGGGAGGGACGTTGCTTTCGAGCACAGCTGTGGGGCGTTGAGGAGTCCAGATACATGGTCTGGCTCCTAGTTCACCATCATGAGGCCCAACTCATGCAGGCCCAGGTCTCATGGGGAGCATACAGGGCAGAGGCATGGTACCAGTTGGCTCATGATCTTACTAGTGCTACTGGGATTCCACGCACTGGTGAGCAGGTCCGTCACCACCATGCGGACCTGAAGCAACGTAAGCAAGACCAATTGACCCAATGGATCCAGGAGGCCTGGGATATGCCCAACGCCCCACTACTGAGTAAGTTACATTTTACTTATGTATGTAAGGAATTCAACTAGCTGATACCATGGAGATGTGTATCCCAATATTACTGGTTTTGTATTACAGCTGCAGGTGTCCGGTCTATGAATCGAGAGACACATGACCGCAGACTGGTGCGGCTGCGCCACCATGCAGGTTAGTAACCCCACCTAGTAGTTGTAAATAAATATTATAGTGTAGCATGTAGCAGAACACTGCAGTGTATTGCTTAAAAGTAATAGAATGTGCAAGCAGCAAGTAAAAGTCTGCAGGTATGGCTGCAACAAGTTCATCAGTATGCAAGTGAAATTGGAAATATAAGTGATAGAAATAAATAGTGCTGTAATACAGATGTCCCACCATTAATTAAATGTAGTATAACCTGCAGTAGTCTCAAGAGTACAGCTTCAGAATCTGAGGTAATCACATGTGAGATATATCCCCTGTTGAAATGCTGAATCATGACAGAAGTGAGGCTGCTGGAAAGTGTTGGAATCCCCACAGGTCTAATATGTGAACAAAGCCTAGAAGTACCAACCTGAACTGTGAAATTTCAGGATGTGTGAGAGTGACAGAAAGGGTCATGTATCAATGAATAAAGTAGTAATAACACCTGAATGTATAAGCTTCAGTGTGGTTCTACAGAACTAAATGCATGTGGGAATTAAACATCCCAAACTGATTTCAGTGTGTCTGACTCTTGAATGTTCAGGCCAAAATCTGTATATGGTGATCACAGTCAGCAATTTGCAGATAGAATGAATGATTGTCTGACATACTAAACATCCATAGTTGTCCCCTGCCCTGTCATCAAAGTGTAGCAGGATGATGTATCTGATCAAATTCAAAATAACTAGGATAGTGATGTATCTGTAACAGGTCTAGCATGACAGTCAAGTAAAAATCATTAGGAAAATATCACCCACAAGTTAATTGTGTTTCTATTACAAATGTATATCAATGTATAATTTATGAATGTGTCATCATTTTCTTTCTCCACCCCACCCTATAATTGCAAATTAAAAAAAACACCAAATATTGGTATGTGAACATTTCATTAACCATGGACATTTGTCCTGTTTCAAAAATATATGCATGTCTGTTGTTGCATGTACCCTGGTCATACCTGCAAACCTGATGGCCTGTTGCCATTAATCAACCCTGCATGCTGTTTGATTGTGTATTTCCGTTCAAATAATGCATGTGATATTGATATGCCCGTTGTTCAATGGTGTTAATATCTGGGTGTTTGTTTAATGGGAATACCAATGCATGCTGTTACAACTAATTTGAATGGAATAATATGCCACTAACCCAAACTAACATAACATACACACAAACCTAGAACACTTGGGAAGGCAGGACCCACCTCAGCTGGCGACTGCACCTGGCACTAGTGCCCAGGCCGGACCCTCCTCCGGTGGCCCTGTGCCACCTTCGGGTGGAAGTGCTGCAGGGGATGGGGCCCATTCCCCCCTCTGCAAGCGTGGCCGGAGGAGCACGTCCACTCACCCTCCAAGGTGTCCGGTCTGTGGTGCGAAGGGAGATCCAAGACTCTGTTCTTGGGCCCCCACGCCAGCTTGAGGCCCGGGTGGCACAGCTTACGGGCTTGCCCGTTGTCCCACCTGCACAGCCCCCAGCACAGTCCCGTCCTGGGCTGTGAAGGAACAGTGGCAACTGCCTATGGGTGGGGATATCAGTTCCACTGTTGCCATCTGTGGGCTCATGTGTCTTGGATATCCCAACCTCCGTCCCAGTCAATTGTGTAACCCCCCCACATGTGTCATACACCGCCCCTGTATGCGTCTTGTCTGTTAACCTACCCAACCTACCTCCCCAGCTATACCGACTACCTCACCTGACATACCACTCTCACCTGATTAAAAAAAAAAAAAAATGGGCACTCTGTACCCACAAAAAAATTACGCCCCATACATAGCTGTCCATGTTGCACACATGTCCTCTGGACATTGAAACTGTTAATTACAATTGGCTGTACAACAGGTATTAATGTTGTCCTGACACCTCTCTCAGGGGTGGAAGGTTCCAAATTTCACCCCAAATTGCATACAAATGCACAGCTGTTGCTGAGAAAGACATGGGCAGCTATGGGCCTCACCTACATCCTTCCTGCAAATTCCAAGCTTGTTTCCCTACTGTCTTATCCTCTTTGTGACCCCTTTTTCACCACTTTCCTGTCACCCCTTTTCTTTTCTTTCAAAGAAAATAGCTGGTGTGCGCCTGTGTGCTTGTGAGCTCAACGCCAGTGCAAGATAGTGAGCTCTGCAAGCAGCAGACCTGGTTTTAAATGCTTAAAAGTGCCATTGGCACTTTTGATTGACAGGTCCTGTACTCATTTCGAAAGAAAAATAAATATCCACTGTCAGTCTCGAATCCAGGACCTTGGTAACAGTAGTCTGTATGACCTACCACTAAGCCATGACTCTCATACAAGAAAATAGTGCTAAAATATATATAACATGTAATAGTAGGAATCAATATAAAGGCAATATAGGATGTGTACTACCCAAAGCATGTCAGGTAGATTTTTAATGCCTGAATTACTGGATTCCCATACTAGTTTAGTGTCCACGGAAACAGCCCTGCTAATTGTTGGCTTGTACATAATAATGTAAGGTAATGTACATATATGAAGGTATGTATATGTACACATACATATATATATATATATATATATATATATATACATATATTAATACATATGAAATATAGTGGTAGGTGTCAATATCCATACACACTCACTACAGGAAACAGTGAAGATAAATGCAGCAAACAGAATCTGCAACACAGCCTGACTCCTGTGAGACCTACTAACCCCTTAACTGCTTAAAGGTGCCTCCAGCACTTTGATTGATAGGCCCTGTACTCAATTTGAAATCAAAATATAAGCATACTAGTAGGCCCTACCACAAGACCATTGTAACACTACTCTGTATGACCTACCAGTAAGCCATGACTCTCATACAGGAATATAGTGCTAAAATAAGTGGACCATGTAATAGTAGGAATGAAGATAAAGGCAATATAGTATGTGAACTACCCAAAGCATGTCAGGCAGACTTTTACTGTCCCAATTACTGGATTCCCATACTAGTGTAGTGTTAACAGAAACAGCCCTGCTAATTGTTAGCTTGTACCCAATAATGTCAGCTAATGTACATATATGAAAGTATGTATATGTACACATATATATACATATATATATATATATATATATATATATATATATATATAGCAATACATATGAAATATAGTTGTAGGTGTCAGTATGCATACACACTCACTACAGGGAACAGGTGAGAGAAATGCAGCAACCTGAATTTACAACACAGCATGAAGCATGAGAGACGTACTAACCTTCACACTCACAGAACACTGTCAACAGCATACCAGCATGGTCCACGCCCTTACAATCTGAAAGGGCAACGCCTATCTCACATACCCTTTTATAGCACTGTCCTGAAATCACAGTGAGACATGCAATCAGTAGACAACTGGCTGCATGCAATTAGCAAATGCTGCCTTACAATTGGTGCAGAGGCCATCACATGGACCTATGCAGATACCTACAAAAGCATCCAGTACCCACACTCCACACATGCAATACATTCATTGCACAAAGCCAACAGAGAAAGAGAGAGAGAGACAGAGAGAGAACAAAACAGAAATAAAGACAGCCAGCAGCAAAACCAGCAGCAGCAGAAGCAAACAGCAAGCAGCACCACTGACACAGCAACAGCTGCCACAAACACAGGTAATGCAAAGTAGCAGGTTAATACTGCGTTTACTGTGACACCTCCAAATGTATCATAGTTCACTATCTATAGGTATGTCCATGAGATAGGTTGTGTGTACATAGTCCTGAAATATATACATATGTAATATTGCTGTACATGTTGTCCATACTTAAAACTTCCATAGCTTAGAACACAAGGCCAGTTATGCATATGATGCAGTAGTTCCCATGGTCAGTAGAGGTTCCTCCTCATTGGTGTGGGACCACTGTGTATGTATGGCACTGTTCAGGTACATATCCTGTAGTATGACCAGGGATTAATATCAGTCTGTAATGTGGTGCTATGTCCTCTAGGGGTGAACGTATCACACATCCAGGGATACCATTTTGTAACAGTGATGCTATGTGTTCTGCAATGTTGAGGGTGGCCCTCACCTGGACATGTGAGATGATAGGGAGGTTACAGTCATCTGTGATAACTAATTCCACTTGTGTAGGAGAATGGGGGGGGGTACCTGCACCTAAACTGTCTGCAACAATGTTGCCAATATCTGTGCATGTGGTGAATGTGAAGCATCTTAACACTGCTGACCACAGATGCCTTGCTTTCATGTGAATCTACCCTGTGCTGCAGTAGCCTCCTGCTATTGTTATACAATGTGCCTGTATCTGTAGTCCACTGGACAGGATAAATAAGTGGTGTGCATACAGTCTGGGTTAGATATGTGTGTGCACAGTACATGCACTATGTGGGATGTCTGTGGTAAGCTTTTGTAAAGGGGCCAGCAGTGTCCAGGCTGAGTAATGTGTGCCCACATCACAGGGTTGGATGGCAACACACATACAGTATGTAGGGATGAACACCCAGAGTGTTTCAGACGTGTTGCCTGTGCAGAAATATCTGGCCATTACCTGTGCATCCCCCACAACACACACACATGCAACATATGGCAGAAGTAGTATAGCAGTACACATAGGTTCATAAGTTCATACTAGGCTATTTGCCCTAGGGCATTGATAAGCCTAGTGGAATGTGTTTGTCTTTTGCCACCCAATTAAAATATATGCTGCTATGCCCTTTTCCAAGGTTAGTATACTGTGCCTCTAACAGTGACATAGAAGTGATACCCGGGGTACAACTATGATCGCCATCCACTCATCCAGATTCCTATGGAAGAGAGTCAATGAGGGACTCTGCCTAACCTGTACTGTGAGTTCATTACAGAGTGAAGGGAGCCTCTGGGTTAGGAATATGCCCCTCCAGCATGTCCTATTTATGTCAGTGCTAAGGTTCAGGTCTCCTGAGCGTGTGGCTGTATGGGACTTTGATTTCCTGAGGTGCAGCATGTTCATTACGTCTGGGTTGGACATGGCTGTATATGGCAGGCACAGATTGCCTCTGAACAGGCAGTATGCCACTGTGTCCAGCTGGATTTTCTTTAACTGGGCAGCATATGGCTTCTGTTTGAGCCCTTTGATCCTCTTGATGAGGTACTGTTGGGCTTTACCAGTTGCTGTAGGTGTCTGGTTAGGTACATCCCAAAAGGTGCATTGTACTCAATTATAGGCCTGATGATGGATGAGTAAAGAGGCACAATGACCTCCCCTGCTGTACATGTGAATCCCTTCATGATTAGCTGGGCTATATAACATGTCTTTCAATCCACATTGGCCATGTGGTTGACAAATGACAGATTGCTATCAAGTTTGTTCCCCAGGTCCCCACCACGCCTTCTGTACTCAATGGCTTAACACCTATGTGGTACTTTGCCACCAATGTGGAGGTGTGGGAATCTGCGATGAATATTGATACTCCCCCTCCTTTGTTGTCTGGTCCAAGTGTTGGGGCCGACAAGAATGGTAACAGGTATAACTTGTTAGTGCTGGTGTGCTCCTGGGAAACCTGAAACAGGTTTTGGTTACTGCACAGATATCGATGTCCATAATGCTAAGTAGAGTTTTGAGTGCGTGTATCCTGAGGTCCAGACTTCTGGTGTTGAGTAGCATCACTCTTAGTTCCACATCCTTTGTGATACGTATGGATGTGGGTTTGCCTTATGAGCCTTGCCTAATAAAGGCACTATGGGTGTAGCACGAGCCTCTGCCAAAATCCAAAAGGCCAGGGGTGACAGTCATGTCACACAGCCATGACAGACGGCATGCGTGACGTTGCGAATGCTATTCGTAACTTCACAGATGACGTTGACAGACGTTGTGGGGACATACAACAGCTGCTCCACAACCAGATGTCCATGGGCCAGGGCGATGGTGTGGTTTGCGACGTCGAGATGGCCGTATGCCGGCAACAGCACCAGCTGGCAGTGGTCGCAGACGACAACAGGCCCACTCACGCACCTCAAGTGCCAGCACCAGCCCCAGCAATACTGGGTCTGTGCTGTCATCAGGACGCCCCAGGAGACCACGTGCACGTGGCTCTGGACAGTCCCAACAGGGAACTGTGTCCAGTCAACACCCCCCGCTTCCAATGACAGTACCCAGTCTGGGTTAGTACCGGATACGGTCCGTAGCACCCCTGCCAGGCACAGGTACCGTGTCCGTGCCCACAGACACTGATCTGGATGACCTGACAGGTGCAGTCTGTGGCTGTCCACAAAACCCTGTACATGGCAGCCATTATGTGGGACTGTGTGCGTGCTTACACACATGCAGAGATTTAACACCTAGGGCAAACACATACACACATACACTGCACCAACACTGGTCCACCCTGTACTGCTGCCCCTCACAAACACACATACACACACATGTCAATTGGTGTTACCAGTGGCTGGCTTGGGCATACCTAACCCACACCCTGTGCATATGATGACACTGTGCCACCTCCTGCATACTACAACATTGGTGCAGGAAAAGGTAAACACGTTGCTGATGCACAGGGTGACTACATAGATGTGTATTAGTAGTAACATGTTGGTAACTGTTCACTGTTCCACTATGATTGTGTGTATATCCCAGCATTCCTGCTGCAGTAACTGTATGAACGTCCTGAATTGTTATCTGCACCCATACTACTTACCAAAGTGTACCAGCTGCACACCATCACATGCTACCATTGACTATGGGAATGTGCATCATGTGCCGTTATGTAGATTCAGCTATATGTATCAGTTCTGTCACACATGCATTTACACACACCCTGCTACCCCCACACATGCACACGCTCACCTGCCATTCCCATTATTTATTACCCTACACGAGTAGCTGTCTATACATGACAGGTACACACTTGAAAAGTGCACTATGTGGATTACTACCAATTTCATCCTCTCTACCTGTACTCACAGGGTTTAGGCAACCTCATTAGTTTAAAAGTGTTATGTGCATCAGGTACTGTGGTACCCTGATTGCCACATCAAACATGTTTCCCATACGGAAATGCACACACAGAAACATCCCACATCCACACACTTGCCACATTCAGGCTTCAAAACACTATCTAGGTATATTCTGGTACATGTGCGTGTTACAGTAGCATGTAGCACTATACTGAGTACTGGCAGTTGTCTGTTGTCATGCTGTTTGTATAGAGTAACAGGATTGTTCGTTTATCCTACTTCGTTTTATGGACATTACTTGAAGTGTTACCTTACATGCGTTATTGGTACTAACACCTTCTCTTTTGTTGTTTTGTTTGTATAGGGTGCTGTCAACATCACTGTTTGTTAAGGGAAATGTGCACCCTGTAGTGCATAGCCCCATTTGGCAAAAGCCACATCCCACCCCCACCATTGTGCACACACACTAACCCCACCCACAGTAAAACACATACTTTCCATTTGCAAGATTCAAACCCCTACCTAACTGTGTTATGACACTAGAGGCAGACACATTAGCAGAGTGTGCTATTTGCATTAGTGGGAAAAATCCTTTCTAATGCTGTACTTAGAGAGTGCTGACATCATCTGTGTTTAGAAAGAGGGATGTGCACCCTGTAGTGTGTTCTCCCAGTTGGCAAAAGGCACTTTTCCCTCACAGCATTATGCACACACACAAACCCCACACATACTAACACACATACATTCCCTTTGCAGGATTCAAACCCCTTCCTAACTATGTTATGACACCAGAGAAAGACGCATTAGCAGAGCGCGCTATACAAACTACTGGAGAACTTTAAGTCAGGTAATATAGTTATAGAGTGCTGACATCATCAGTGTTTCAAAAGGGGAATCTGCATCCTGTAGTGTACTGTCACAGTTGCTAATAGGGGCATTTCCCACACACACATCAATGTGTTTGAGGTTTGCATATGTGGGGGATCCAGTACTCCAGTGTGACTAGTATATGGTTCGACTGCAACAATGAGGGATATACTTCAAGTGGTGAGCATTTTGTACTCATGTTTGTGATGATCAGGTCTAGTACATCTGCCCCTCTTGTGGGAAAGTTGACTACCTGTTCCATAGCTGAAGAGTGTCTGAACTATGAGAACCCTAGAGCTTGGGTATTGTGGCTTGAGTAATGTTCACAGTCTATGTTTGGGTAGCTGACGTCACCCAGTATGATGGTGTTTGCAGAGAAATCTATACTCTCCTGTGTCAGCATGAAGGCTGTGTGGGAGTCCTGAGTTTGAGAGGGTGCTGTAAGAGCTCCTCTGTGCCTCTTTCCATGTGGTCCAGGGAGGTACGTCTCAGGTTGTTCACACCAGCATGGACAATGACTGCCTCATACTTGTACTTGCTGTGGAGTGACCTGTGTGCTTGTGTTATGTGGCACATTCTATCAACCGACAGGTAGCTAAATGTGACCCTCACCTCGCTCAGTCTGGAGGGCGGGACGTCAGTCAACAGCTCATGTCAAGCAAGTTCACACTCCTCATAAATGATGTGGAAACCTTCAAAGCCCCCAGGCCTGTTGAAAATATGGACCAGACTGCAGATACCTGTATAAAGGCATTCTATGGACACATTCAGGAATGCATGGATCATGCAATCACATATGAAAGCAAGACCCAATCCTCCAAAGGCAGACGTCCTGTGTGCTGGACACCAGCCATAAACAAACAATACAATAGAAGGATGAAGCCACTACATGATACAACAAACTCCCAAAATGTGAAGGCATCACTGATGAGTATTAGAAGACAACTACAGGCACTCATAAGATTGTCTAAGGCCATCTTTGAGAGAAGATTCCACAAGACACTGAGGATAATCACAAGGCTTTCTGTAGTTATGTTAGGAACCTGGGTGGTAATACCCAGATATGCTCAGAGGTAGTCCAAGATGTCACACGAAATACCAAACACACAGACATTGCCATCATCCTAGTGGACAGGTTCACTGCTACCTTCTCCCCCCCACCACACCAAAAGGCAAATATGTCTCCCAGCAGAGTGCTGCCCCCCCCTGACATCCCAGATGCTCAGGTAAGAGCTGCCCTCTCCAAAGCAATAAACACTGCATCAATGGGACCAGACAGTGTCCCAGGCTGTGTCCTACATGAACCCCATGAAGAGCTACACCCAGACATAACACTACTGTTCAATCCCAGCCTCACTACACGATATGTGGCCAAAGAGTGGCATACAGCAACAGTGGTCCCTCTACATTCAGGTGGTGCCTTAACGGATCCTGGACACTATTCGCCCCATACGTCTGAATAGCTTGGTCTGCAAAGCTATGGCAAGGATCATCATGAACCTCATATATATAGATATTGGGGACCTACAGACATGTCACCATACACAGTTTGGCTTTGTTAATGGCAGATCCTGCCTCTCAAACCTGTTTGATTTCTTTGAAACGGTCACCAAGGCCACTGTCAAGGGGAAGGTGGTCTACACAGCCTACCCGGACCTTGCATAAGCCTTTGATACAATACCCCACTTGTGCATTCTAGGGAAGCTCACCAGTGTACATATTAACCCCTATGTCACTACGGATATTGCACAGTGTCTCAAGGGCAGAACACACATGGTTAGAATCGCTGGAGCCATGTCAGCCTCCAAACCAGTTACAAGTGGTGTCCCACAAGGCTCAGCCCTGGGATCTGTCATGTTCATTATATATTTATCAGAGGTACAGGCCAACATGAAAGTACTGTGGCTGAGCAAGTCAAGATGACTGCAAACCGGACGCCATAATCAACTCTCCAGCTAACACAAGCATCCTCCAAAAGGGCCTCTTGCAAACACACGACTTCTGCCACAGCCATGGCCTCAAGCTGAATGCCAAAAAGCGTATAGTCATCCCCTTTGTCAAACACAAAGTGACCACAAAGTACCACATATGTGTTAATCCATTAAGTGCAGATGAAGGAATTATGGACCTTGGGGTACACAGGTTGATACCATTCTACCATTTGACAACAACATGGACAAAGTGGTTAGGAAAACATTTTATATGGGCCACATCATCATGATGGGATTCACATGTAGATCAGGGGAGGACATTGTGCCTTTTTACTCATCCCTCATCATGCCCATAATTGACTACAATGACCCTGTCGGCATGCACCTTACCAAACACCTGCAGCAACTGGAAAGACCACATACATACCTCAACAAGAGGATGAAAGGGCTCAAACAGATGCCACACACTGACTGGTTAAAGAAACAGCAGCTCTACTCAGTGGCATACTGCCTCTTCATAGGCAATCTGTGCCTGACATATAAAGCCATGTCAAACCCTGACTTAATGGCCATGCTGCACCTCAGAATATCCAGATCCCATCAGGATACACGCTGGAAAGACTTGAACCTAAGGAGTGATATACATAGCACATGCTGGAGGGACACATTCATAACTCAGAGGCTCCCTTCATTCTGGAATATTATCCCAATAGAGGTTAGGCAGAGTCACTCAGTGACTATCTTCAAGAGTGATATTAATGACTGGATGTGACATTGTAGGTTTACCCTGGGTATCACTTATGTGTCACTGTTAGGCAGAGGCACAGTATACTAACACTGGAAAAGGGCATAGCAAGATAGATTTACAATGCATGGTGAAAGCCACACACATTCTGGCTAGGTGTATAAATGCCCTAGGGCAGATATCCTTGTATGAACCTATGGACCTATGTATCTTGTTCACCACTGGCCCTATGTGCTGTTAATCACCAATGCAATCTCAATACTATGGTAGCATGTGCAAAGGTCAGTTGTCAGCCACCTCTATGGTACAGTTGTGGAATATGTGAGTCATGTAGTAATGTCACAGCTGCCACATGTACACAGTCAACCCTATCCCCTACCCATGGATGTACAACACATGTATGAGATGGAAACACATGGCCAAACTGTGGACTAGGCACTCTGAACCCAGTATGGGCATAACCTGTCAGGTGGCATGAAATACTACAGTGACTGCAATACCAGTCTGATGTGGACCTACACTGACAGCAATACAAGCACGGAAACACACCGGGCCATTCGTGGAGCCTAAGGATAGCATCCTGCATGACTGGCAGACACCTCTGCAGCTGGCACACAGGCATACGTTAGGCCTGCACACAGCATGCATAACACACAGCACACAAATCCTGTGTGCCAAACAAGCACAGTCTGTACAGCTATACAACACTACTGCTGCGGTGGTGTTAGGTACTTTAATTGCCAGTACAGTGAGGACATGCTCACCAGGCTGGACAAGGTGAAGGTCACAGTGATATGCTCATGGGGCACTATGGTCCACCACATAACACAAGCATACAGGTCAGTCAGATGCATGGACACATATGACTTGATACTCCCTCCTTTGTTGTCTGGTCCAAGTGTTGGGGCCGACAAGAATGGTAACAGGTATAACTTGTTAGTGCTGGTGTGCTCCTGGGAAACCTGAAACAGGTTTTGGTTACTGCACAGATATCGATGTCCATAATGCTAAGTAGAGTTTTGAGTGCGTGTATCCTGAGGTCCAGACTTCTGGTGTTGAGTAGCATCACTCTTAGTTCCACATCCTTTGTGATCACGTATGGATGTGGGTTTGCCTTATGAGCCTTGCCTAATAAAGGCACTATGGGTGTAGCACGAGCCTCTGCCAAAATCCAAAAGGCCAGGGGTGACAGTCATGTCACACAGCCATGACAGACGGCATGCGTGGCGCTGCGAATGCTATTAAGTAACTTCACAGATGACGTTGACAGACGCTGTGGGGACATACAACAGCTGCTCCACAACCAGATGTCCATGGGCCAGGGCGATGGTGTGGTTTATGACGCCGAGATGGCCGTATGCGGCAACAGCACCAGCTGGCGGTGGCAGTGCAGACGACAACAGGCCCACTCACGCACCTCAAGTGCCAGCACCAGCCCCAGCAATACTGGGTCTGTGCTGTCATCAGGACGCCCCAGGAGACCACGTGCACGTGGCTCTGGACAGTCCCAACAGGGAACTGTGTCCAGTCAACACCCCCCGCTTCCAATGACAGTACCCAGTCTGGGTTAGTACCGGATACGGTCCAGTAGCACCCTGCCAGGCACAGGTACCGTGTCCGTGCCCACAGACACTGATCTGGATGACCTGACAGGTGCAGTCTGTGGCTGTCCACAAAACCCTGTACATGGCAGCCATTATGTGGGACTGTGTGCGTGCTACACACATGCAGAGATTTAACACCTAGGGCAAACACATACACACATACACTGCACCAACACTGGTCCACCCTGTACTGCTGCCCCTCACAAACACACATACACACACATGTCAATTGGTGTTACCAGTGGCTGGCTTGGGCATACCTAACCCACACCCTGTGCATATGATGACACTGTGCCACCTCCTGCATACTACAACATTGGTGCAGGAAAAGGTAAACACGTTGCTGATGCACAGGGTGACTACATAGATGTGTATTAGTAGTAACATGTTGGTAACTGTTCACTGTTCCACTATGATTGTGTGTATATCCCAGCATTCCTGCTGCAGTAACTGTATGAACGTCCTGAATTGTTATCTGCACCCATACTACTTACCAAAGTGTACCAGCTGCACACCATCACATGCTACCATTGACTATGGGAATGTGCATCATGTGCCGTTATGTAGATTCAGCTATATGTATCAGTTCTGTCACACATGCATTTACACACACCCTGCTACCCCCCACACATGCACACGCTCACCTGCCATTCCCATTATTTATTACCCTACACGAGTAGCTGTCTATACATGACAGGTACACACTTGAAAAGTGCACTATGTGGATTACTACCAATTTCATCCTCTCTACCTGTACTCACAGGGTTTAGGCAACCTCATTAGTTTAAAGTGTTATGTGCATCAGGTACTGTGGTACCCTGATTGCCACATCAAACATGTTTCCCATAATGGAATGCACACACAGAAACATCCCACATCCACACACTTGCCACATTCAGGCTTCAAAACACTATCTAGGTATATTCTGGTACATGTATGTTACAGTAGCATGTAGCACTATACTGAGTACTGGCAGTTGTCTGTTGTCATGCTGTTTGTATAGAGTAACAGGATTGTTCGCTTATCCTACTTCGCTTTATGGACATTACTTGAAGTGTTACCTTACATGCTATTGGTACTAACACCTTCTCTTTGTTGTTTTGTTTGTATAGGGTGCTGTCAACATCACTGTTTGTTAAGGGAAATGTGCACCCTGTAGTGCATAGCCCCATTTGGCAAAAGCCACATCCCACCCCCACCATTGTGCACACACACACTAACCCCACCCACAGTAAAACACATACTTTCCATTTGCAAGATTCAAACCCCTACCTAACTGTGTTATGACACTAGAGGCAGACACATTAGCAGAGTGTGCTATTTGCATTAGTGGGAAAACCTTTTCTAATGCTGTACTTAGAGGGTGCTGACATCATCTGTGTTTAGGAAGAGGGATGTGCACCCTATAGTGTGTTCTCCCAGTTGGCAAAAGGCACTTTTCCCTCACAGCATTATGCACACACACAAACCCCACACATACTAACACACATACATTCCCTTTGCAGGATTCAAACCCCTTCCTAACTATGTTATGACACCAGAGAAAGACGCATTAGCAGAGCGCGCTATACAAACTACTGGAGAACTTTAAGTCAGGTAATATAGTTATAGAGTGCTGACATCATCAGTGTTTCAAAAGGGGAATCTGCATCCTGTAGTGTACTGTCACAGTTGCTAATAGGGGCATTTCCCACACACACATCAATGTGTTTGAGGTTTGCATATGTGGGGGATCCAGTACTCCAGTGTGACTAGTATATGGTTCGACTGCAACAATGAGGGATATACTTCAAGTGGTGAGCATTTTGTACTCATGTTTGTGATGATCAGGTCTAGTACATCTGCCCCTCTTGTGGGAAAGTTGACTACCTGTTCCATAGCTGAAGAGTGTCTGAACTATGAGAACCCTAGAGCTTGGGTATTGTGGCTTGAGTAATGTTCACAGTCTATGTTTGGGTAGCTGACGTCACCCAGTATGATGGTGTTTGCAGAGAAATCTATACTCTCCTGTGTCAGCATGAAGGCTGTGTGGGAGTCCTGAGTTTGAGAGGGTGCTGTAAGAGCTCCTCTGTGCCTCTTTCCATGTGGTCCAGGGAGGTGCATCTCCGGTTGTTCACACCAGCATGGACAATGACTGCCTCATACTTGTACTTGCTGTGGAGTGACCTGTGTGCTTGCGTTATGTGGCACATTCTATCAACCCGACAGGTAGCTAAATGTGACCCTCACCTCGCTCAGTCTGGAGGGCGGGACGTCAGTCAACAGCTCATGTCAAGCAAGTTCACACTCCTCATAAATGATGTGGAAACCTTCAAAGCCCCCAGGCCTGTTGAAAATATGGACCAGACTGCAGATACCTGTATAAAGGCATTCTATGGACACATTCAGGAATGCATGGATCATGCAATCACATATGAAAGCAAGACCCAATCCTCCAAAGGCAGACGTCCTGTGTGCTGGACACCAGCCATAAACAAACAATACAATAGAAGGATGAAGCCACTACATGATACAACAAACTCCCAAAATGTGAAGGCATCACTGATGAGTATTAGAAGACAACTACAGGCACTCATAAGATTGTCTAAGGCCATCTTTGAGAGAAGATTCCACAAGACACTGAGGATAATCACAAGGCTTTCTGTAGTTATGTTAGGAACCTGGGTGGTAATACCCAGATATGCTCAGAGGTAGTCCAAGATGTCACACGAAATACCAAACACAGACATTGCCATCATCCTAGTGGACAGGTTCACTGCTACCTTCTCCCCCCCACCACACCAAAAAGGCAAATATGTCTCCCAGCAGAGTGCTGCCCCCCCCCTGACATCCCAGATGCTCAGGTAAGAGCTGCCCTCTCCAAAGCAATAAACACTGCATCAATGGGACCAGACAGTGTCCCAGGCTGTGTCCTACATGAACCCCATGAAGAGCTACACCCAGACATAACACTACTGTTCAATCCCAGCCTCACTACACGATATGTGGCCAAAGAGTGGCATACAGCAACAGTGGTCCCTCTACATTCAGGTGGTGCCTTAACGGATCCTGGACACTATTCACCCATACGCCTGAATAGCTTGGTCTGCAAAGCTATGGCAAGGATCATCATGAACCTCATATATATAGATATTGGGGACCTACAGACATGTCACCATACACAGTTTGGCTTTGTTAATGGCAGATCCTGCCTCTCAAACCTGTTTGATTTCTTTGAAACGGTCACCAAGGCCACTGTCAAGGGGAAGGTGGTCTACACAGCCTACCCGGACCTTGCATAAGCCTTTGATACAATACCCCACTTGTGCATTCTAGGGAAGCTCACCAGTGTACATATTAACCCCTATGTCACTACGGATATTGCACAGTGTCTCAAGGGCAGAACACACATGGTTAGAATCGCTGGAGCCATGTCAGCCTCCAAACCAGTTACAAGTGGTGTCCCACAAGGCTCAGCCCTGGGATCTGTCATGTTCATTATATATTTATCAGAGGTACAGGCCAACATGAAAGTACTGTGGCTGAGCAAGTCGAAGATGACTGCAAACCGGACGCCATAATCAACTCTCCAGCTAACACAAGCATCCTCCAAAAGGGCCTCTTGCAAACACACGACTTCTGCCACAGCCATGGCCTCAAGCTGAATGCCAAAAAGCGTATAGTCATCCCCTTTGTCAAACACAAAGTGACCACAAAGTACCACATATGTGTTAATCCATTAAGTGCAGATGAAGGAATTATGGACCTTGGGGTACACAGGTTGATACCATTCTACCATTTGACAACAACATGGACAAAGTGGTTAGGAAAACATTTTATATGGGCCACATCATCATGATGGGATTCACATGTAGATCAGGGAGGACATTGTGCCTTTTACTCATCCCTCATCATGCCCATAATTGACTACAATGACCCTGTCGGCATGCACCTTACCAAACACCTGCAGCAACTGAAAGACCACATACATACCTCAACAAGAGGATGAAAGGGCTCAAACAGATGCCACACACTGACTGGTTAAAGAAACAGCAGCTCTACTCAGTGGCATACTGCCTCTTCATAGGCAATCTGTGCCTGACATATAAAGCCATGTCAAACCCTGACTTAATGGCCATGCTGCACCTCAGAATATCCAGATCCCATCAGGATACACGCTGGAAAGACTTGAACCTAAGGAGTGATATACATAGCACATGCTGGAGGGACACATTCATAACTCAGAGGCTCCCTTCATTCTGGAATATTATCCCAATAGAGGTTAGGCAGAGTCACTCAGTGACTATCTTCAAGAGTGATATTAATGACTGGATGTGACATTGTAGGTTTACCCTGGGTATCACTTATGTGTCACTGTTAGGCAGAGGCACAGTATACTAACACTGGAAAAGGGCATAGCAAGATAGATTTACAATGCATGGTGAAAGCCACACACATTCTGGCTAGGTGTATAAATGCCCTAGGGCAGATATCCTTGTATGAACCTATGGACCTATGTATCTTGTTCACCACTGGCCCTATGTGCTGTTAATCACCAATGCAATCTCAATACTATGGTAGCATGTGCAAAGGTCAGTTGTCAGCCACCTCTATGGTACAGTTGTGGAATATGTGAGTCATGTAGTAATGTCACAGCTGCCACATGTACACAGTCAACCCTATCCCTACCCATGGATGTACAACACATGTATGAGATGGAAACACATGGCCAAACTGTGGACTAGGCACTCTGAACCCAGTATGGGCATAACCTGTCAGGTGGCATGAAATACTACAGTGACTGCAATACCAGTCTGATGTGGACCTACACTGACAGCAATACAAGCACGGAAACACACCGGGCCATCTGTGGAGCCTAAGGATAGCATCCTGCATGACTGGCAGACACCTCTGCAGCTGGCACACAGGCATACGTTAGGCCTGCACACAGCATGCATAACACACAGCACACAAATCCTGTGTGCCAAACAAGCACAGTCTGTACAGCTATACAACACTACTGCTGCGGTGGTGTTAGGTACTTTAATTGCCAGTACAGTGAGGACATGCTCACCAGGCTGGACAAGGTGAAGGTCACAGTGATATGCTCATGGGGCACTATGGTCCACCACATAACACAAGCATACAGGTCAGTCAGATGCATGGACACATATGACTTAGTCATTGTCCATGCCATTACAGCTGATGTGTGATGTCCCTCACTGGGATACATGATAGGGAACATGGACGGGATCACTGAGCAAGTGACACAGGCTGGTAGAACCCTGACCTTGGTTGGCATCAGATCCTCACCAGGGATGCTGACATATTACTGAATGCTAATGAATTACTGTAGCTACAACACCCTAGCTGAACGGTTCTTAGCATGCGGTCACTACATTGCTATGGAACAACGTCTTACCACTCCCACAACAGGTGAAAACATGCAGCACCTGTTCATCAACAACATGTAGACTATATGCCCCAAGACCAGGTGTGTATCCCTCACTACTAGGCTGATAGCATCTACATCTCACACTGTATATACACATCCCACATGCAGCACCTGCACAGAAGACCACAGTCATAATGTTACCCTGTGCAAATACCATGTATTCACATGTGGCAGGCATCACACATGGTAACTATTGAAGGTCACAGGTACATATGTGTATATGGCACACACATACATCATGTGTGCATTGCCATAACTGGTTTAATCAATGTCATGCATTATTGTGAGAGACAACCCGCACACATGGGCATTCTGTGTGGGCAAAACACACGTGACATGTCTGTAATCAAAAGCCATAAATAATTGTGATATCGTTTAGAAAGGGGTATGTGCATCCTGTAATGTGTTTTCACAGTTGCCAAAAGGGATATTTCTTTCATACACACTTACCCCCCTTCACACACACTTGCCACCTGCTGGATTCAAACCCCTACCTAACTATGTTATGACACTAGGGACGGACGCATTAGCAGAGCACGCTATTCGCATTACTGGGAGATTTCCTTTCTCCTGATATACTTATAGGGTGCTGACATCATCAGAGTTTAGAAAGGGGAATGAGCATCCTGTGGTGTGTTTACACAGTTGCCAAAAGGGATGTTCCTTTCATACACACTTACACACACACTTACCCCCCCTTCACACACACTTGCCACTTACTGGATTCAAACCCCTACCTAACTATGTTATGACACTAGAGACAGACGCATTAGCAGAGCACGCTATTCACATTACTGGGATATTTCCTTTCCCCTGATATACTTATAGGGTGCTGACATCATCAGAGTTTAGAAAGGGGAATGAGGATCCTGTGGTGTGTTTTCACAGTTGCCAAAAGGGATGTTCCTTTCATACACACTTACACACACACTTACCCCCCTTCACACACACTTGCCACTTGCTGGATTCAAACCCCTACCTAACTATGTTATGACACTAGAGACGGACGCATTAGCAGACTGCGCTATTCGTATTACTGGGAGATTTCCTTTCCCCTGATATACTTATAGGGTGCTGACATCATCAGAGTTTAGAAAGGGGAATGAGCATCCTGTGGTGTGTTTTCACAGTTGCCAAAAGGGATGTTCCTTTCATACACACTTACACACACACTTACCCCCCCTCACACACACTTGCCACTTGCTGGATTCAAACCCCTACGTAACTATGTTATGACACTAGAGACAGACGCATTAGCAGAGCGCGCTATTCGGATTACTGGGAGATTCCTTTTCTCCTAATATACTTATAGGGTGCTGACATGATCAGTGTCTAGAAAGGGGAATGAGCAGTTGCTAAGAGTAACATTTGGACTAAGTGTGTGAGCATGCCCAGTTCAGCCTTCCCATGGCATGTTGTGTGAAAGATGTCTCATTTATCTAAGTGTGTGAGCATGCCCAGTGTGAGCTTTCCATATGTTGAACTCTGCAGCCCATCACATTTGTGGATGAGTGTGACCTTCAACAAATATCTCCAGTTTATGGTTGTGTGTTCTGTGCCATGTTGTGTAGTTACTGTCCAAATGCTTTTTGTGTGAACACAACAGGGATTATACTGTGCCTGCAGGTTTTGCATGGGATACTTTGCATACAATTGTCAACATCAGTTCATACTGACCTAACACTGTAGTACTGTATAGTGTAGTGGTTCAGTACTTTCACTGTGGTGGACAGTATCCTGGGCTTTAGTCCTATCACTGCTTTACATTTCCATAGTGTGCACAATAACCTGGTTAGGGTCCAGTTGTGCACATCTGCACAAAGGCGGTGCCTCTACAGACCCTGGTAATTACCGCACAATAAGCTTAACAAGTCTAGTCTGCAAAGCTATGGAGAGGATCATAATGGAGCTCATAAATAAAGATATAGGGGACATGCAGACATTGGACCCATCCCAGTTTGGCTTGGTCAAGGGCAGATCATGCCTTTTGAACTTGGATGACATCTTCAAAACAGTCACTAAGGCCATTGCTGAGGGAAGGGCAGTCCATACAGCCTACCTTGACCTTGCAAAGGCTTTTGACACAATACCCCACTCGGGTATTATAGAAAAACCTACCAACCTAAATGTAAACCCATATGTCACAAGATGGGTTGCAAACTGGCTTAAGGACAGGACCCACAGGGTTAGAGTTGCTGGCGCTATGTCAGACTCCAAGCCGGTCACAAGTGGTGTCCCACAGGGCTCAGTCTTTGGCCCCCTATTGTTCGTTATCTACTTCTCAGAGGTACAGGCCAACATGGGAGGACTTTGGCTGACAAGGTTTGCAGATGACTGCAAACTGGGCGCCATACTGGACAGTGCATTAGACACGGATATCCTACAGAAGGGACTCATGGACACTGATAGCTGGAGCCAGAGCCATGGCCTGACGGTAAATGCCAAAACATGTATAGTCATACCCTTCGGGAAAAGCAAGGTAACCCCAAGCTACCATATAGGTGGGAATCCTGTAAGCACAGAGGAGGTTATCATGGACCTGGGGACCCAGGTTGACAGTGGCCTTTCTCCTGACACTCACGTTGCTAACGTGGCTAGAAAGACCTTCTACATTGCCCACCTGATCAGGAAGGGATTCACATCCAGATCTAGTGAGGTCATTGTTCCCCTGTACTCTTCACTTATCAGACCAATGATCGAGTACAATGCCCCATTCTGGATGTATCTCACCCAACATCTGCAGCAATTGGAGAGACCCCAAAAGTCCCACACCAAAAGGATGAAGGGTCTCCAACATCTGTCATATGCTGCCAGATTGAAGACGCTCCAGCTCTATTCAGTCACATACCGTCTGCTCAGAGGTGACATGTGCCTGACATGCAAGGCCATGTCCAACCAGGAAGTAAAGGACATGCTCCACCTCGGAATCGCCAAATCCACCAGAACCACTAGGGCAAGTGACTTAAACCTTAGCGGGGATATAAGTAGGACATATTGGAGGGATAGATGTACCACTCAGAGACTCCCTATGCTGTGGAATACAATCCCGGTCCATGTGAGGCAGAGCACCTCACTGGCTCTGTTCAAGGGGAATCTTTACCTGTGGATGGGAGATCATAGGTTTACCCCGGGGATCGTCTCTGTGTCACTGCTGGACAGAGGCACGACAAACTAATGGGCACAGTATTGTTTCCATATAAGGGGTGGCGTATGCCACAAAACTCTGGCCTGGGCTTATAACTGCCTTAAGGCAGATAGCCTAGTATAAACCTATGAACCTATCTGACCATGTTGCATTATGTTCGGATATGAACTACTTACAACAGCCTCATCCAACATCAGAAGTGTATTCCACAACATAGGTGTACATTGGCAAACACTACTCATGTGCCCTAGGCCATTTCTAATGCTAGTCAGAGAGAGTGTTTGTCCTTCGACACATTGTAAGTGTAGTTTGCCATGACATATGTCTTGTTTAGTATACTGTGCCTCTGTCTACCTGTGACATAACACTGATACCCAGGGTAAACCTACCATCTCCCATCCACTCATTAAGATTCCTGTTGAGGAGAATCAATGAGTGACTCTATGGATAACCTGTACTGGTAGTTTACTCATGCGTGGGGGTGGCTTCTGTGTTATGGATAATGCAGTACAGCTTGTCCTATGTATGTCAGTGCTGAGGTTCAGGTCCCTCATGTGCATAGCTCACTGCCATTCAGATTGTACAAGGTGCAGCATGTTCATTGATTCCAGCTTGGACATGACTTTCTACATCAGGCACAGCTTGCGTCTGGGTGGCCAGCATGGCAGTGTGTGGAGTTGCACTCTGTTTAATCAGGCGACACATTACATGTGTTCCAGCTCTTTGATACTCCTGGTGAGGTACTGTTGTGGACTTTACAGTTGATGGAGGTGTCTGCTGAGGTACACCCACAGGGGCTGTTGTGGTCATTTGTAACGCTGATGAAGGATAACTGCAGAACCACAATGACCTCCCCTTATCTAGATGTCATAACCTTCATGATTAAGTTGGTATATGGATTGTTTCTGTTAACACTACAGCCACATGTTTGTCCTATGCAGGATATCTATCACCTTGTGTACCCAGGTCCGTCATTACATGTGAAGTATGTAATGGGTTAACACCTATGTGGTAATTGGTGGTCACTTACTGTATATCCACAGAGGTTGACTATACAGTTTTCTCCATTTCACATGCTGACATGGCTATGGCACCGTTTGTCTGTTTCTATGTGGCCCTTTTGTGGGATGCTTGTGTCAGCTGGAGTGTCAGATATGTTAGGCGGTTTGTAGTCCTCTGCAAACATGTTCAGGCACAGTCCTTACATGTTGGCCTGTACCTATGGGGCATATATACCAGACAGGGAAGGTCCCAGGACCAAGCTTTGTGGGATACCTGTTATATGTGGTTTGTAGTCTGACATGGCTGCAGCATGTCTGGCCATGTCAGTTCTGTCGTTGGTCTGGTTTGCAACCCCTCTAGTGACATTGGGGTGTATATATAAGCTGGTGAGCATATCTATATTGAACACGTAGGGTATTGTATGGAAGGCTTTGCAAGGTCCAGCTACACTGTGTGGACCACATTGCCCTCATCAGTGACCTCAATCACTGTTTCAATTGAGTCACACATGTTTAGGGGCGGGGTCTGCACGTCATAAACCCACACAGGGTAGGATCGGGTGTCAATAGATCCCCAATATCGTTATGTCTGCAGTACATGCTGTTCCTTTCCATAGCTGTGCAGACCAAGCTTCTCAGGATTCTGTGGTGGTTGTTTTTAGTATCCATTCAGGCAACACCTTTCTTGAGAACACCCACTGTTGTTGTACACTGCTCTTTGGGTACATATCCTGTGGTAAGGCTGACATAATGTCAGGGAGGCAGCAGTCTGCTGGGAAATATATTTGGCATTATGGGGGGGGGTTGCACTGCACCTGTCAGGATGTATGTTGGCAATACGTGTGTGTGTTTGGTATGTTTGTAATATTTGTGTGATCCAGAGCATATCCAGGAATTCACAACACGCTTACTACCATCAGTTGCAGCAGCCTTGGGGTTATCCTTAGTGTCCTGTACAATTTGTATCATAATAGGTTCATAGGTTCATACTAGGCTATCCACCCTCGGGCATTTGTAAGCCTAGCCACAGTGCATGTGGCTTTTGCCACCCCTTGCTATGTGAATATTATGGCCACTTATGATTTACTTAGCTGTGCCTCTGTCTGGACATGACACAGTAAAGACCCCCAGTGTACACCTACAATTATCCATCCATTTTGCTAACTTCCTGTTGAAGAGTGTCAGTGAGGGTCTCTGCTTAACATGTAGTGGTATTCTGTTCCAGGGTGTGGAGAGACTCAGGGTTAGGTTTCTGTCCCTCCAGCACATCCTATTTGATTATGTGTTAAGGTTGACATCTCTGACTCACACAGCTCCGATGGCTTTGATTTTTCTGGGGTGGAGCATGTCCATTACTTCTGTGTTGGACATGGACTTGTACAACAGACATACAATGCCTCTGTGTTGGCAGTATGTGACTGCATTCGGCTGTGGTGTCTACAGCCAGGCAGCATATGAGATATAGTTGAGACCCTTTCTGACTCTTGCTGAGGTACCTTTGAGGTCTTTCTAACTGCTGCAGGTGCCAGGTAATGTACATCCCACATGAGGCATTGTATTACAATATGGTCTGATAGGGGAACAGTATAGGGGCACAATGACCTTTGTTGACGTAGATGTGAATCCTTTCATGATAAAGTGTCCAATATAGACAGGCTTCCTAGACAAATTGGTGATGTGGCTGTCACATAACAGGTGACTGTCCACTTGTGTCACTAGGTCCCTGATTACTCCTTCCACACATAATGGTTTACCACCTATGTGGTAATTTGTGTGTACCTTGTTTTGTATTTGGTGGTACATTCATACTGTCCACTGTCTTCAGGACAGTGGGGTGGGGTTCCTGTGTGTGAGAGTGTGGTCTGTAGCATGCTACAGACTGTACAGCAGTCTTGCCTACCGTTAGTTGCACATGGGTGCACTGCAATGACATAAGCATTGTCAGTTAACTGGACGTATGGCTGTCTGTGCTGAATATGGATACTCACCCTCCTTTTATGTTTTGTTACAGGTTTTGTGGCCATAACACATGATATGTGGTATTACCTGGTAGTGCTGGTGTGCTGTCACGAGGCTTGCAGCAGGTTTGTATCACTGGACAGACATCAATGTTCTCCATACTGGGGAGGGCCTCAGGAGCATGCATATTGAGGTTTACACATCTGGCATTGATCAGCATTACCCTTCTGTTTCTTTCCAGTTTTGTGTTCTATGGTGGTGGGTTGCTCTTTTCGGCCTTGACTACGGGAGAATCTCTGTAGTTTGCAAAAGCCTTAGGCAACATCCAGATGCTCATGGGTAACAGGTGCAAGCCATCCCTGGGACAGCAGCATGTCTCACTATGGAGTCACCTATTACAACTGTACCAGGCATGTTGTTTCTCCTTCTGTCCTGTGACTGTTTGGCACACCAGCTTTGTGTACTATGTGTTACATGTGCTATGTCCGGGGTTTGTTTTATTAGGTGTCTGCTTTGGAGGCTTGTGTTGGTGTTGTGTGTTTGTAATTAGGGCCTCTGGGAATGTTTTTGTGTTTATGTGTTTGGTTTATAGTCGTTGTAGGTCTATGTGGGACTGGGTTTGTGGTGTATGTGGTTATCTTGTCCTCCTGACTACTTTTGACAGTACTGATTTGGGGGTGCTCAGGCCCCGGTTTGGCTACCTGGTTGCGTCCATCACATACATTTGTATTTATTGGGGTGAGTTGTTGTGTGTGTACTTGGGACAGGTGTCACATTGCCACTGGATTCACAGATTATACTTGTTTTGCCTGGCCTTAGTGGATTGTATGTGTGGACACATTTTATTGCCATACTAGTGATCACTGATTACTTCACTTTTCATGTTTGATCTATCATGTGGTAGCTTCCTCATTCTCTTCAATGGTTTAGTAATTTATAGTGTCCAGCATGCCAGATGCCTGGGTGTATGGCATTGTGTCTTGTTGTTTGTGATTGCAGACTCAAAGCACACTTGGCTGTGTTCATGGTATGCCTGTATAACATGTTCTGCAGTGTGTCCCATATTCTGGACCTGCAAAGGGCTTTTCATGGATTCCACATTGGTTTGTAGGGGTGCAAGCTATGCTTTATACATGTGTTTCACTGTGTTAGTCTGGCCAGGGACTGGGGTCGTGATGTGTAACTACAGTGTGAGTACTCTATGGTCTGGTCTTACCAGTGAGGGATACACTTCTCATCTTGACATCCGGTACACATATTTCTGATTATCACATCCAGTATGCTTACCCCTCTTGTGGAAGTGTTACATTTTGCATGTCCGTTTTGTTTGATGGAATCTGGGAATTTGTCTACACTTGTGTCAGTGCTAGTATAATACAAAGAGTATAGTGACAAACACCTCATAAGCTGACTTCACACTTCTTTGGACTGAGATGGTATCCGTTAAGCCCACTGGGCCAGTGGAAACCACAACACACAATGGTGACTCCTTCACAGAAACATTCTACGGACATCTCTGAGATAGCATGGACCATGCAATCACAAATAATAACATGACCCTCTCCACCAAGGGAAAGTGGCCTGTCTGGTGGACCCCAGGCATAAACAAACTGTATAACAGATGAAGGATACTAATGCAAGACAGAGCTACATCTCCTAAAGGGAAGGCAGCTGTGAGCAGCACTAGTAAAAAGCTACATTCTCTCATAAAGACATCCAAGGTCAACTTTGAGACATAAACACCAAAGACGATAAAGATAACCACACTGCCTTCTTCAGTTATGTCAGACACCTGGGTGGGAACCCTCAGATATGCTTTGCGTTGGTACACAACAACATATATTTCAGTGACCTGACAGATATTGGCAACATTCTGGCAGACAGGTTCAGTGCAATTTTCCCCCTCCCTCACCCCCAACAGACGATAGTTATCACAGATGAATGTAACCTCACTGTCATCTCAGATGTCCATGTGAGAGCCGCACTTAGCAAAGACAAGAACACAGCATCAATGGGACCTGATGGTATCCCCAGTTGCATGCTATGTGAACTCCAGAAGGAGCTAAACCCGTATATACAAGTGCTATATAACCTTAGCCTTGCTACAGGATATGTACCTGAACACTGGCGTACAGCAACAGTGGTCCGACTCCACAAAGGAGATGCCTCCACAGACCCTGGGAACTACCACCACACAAGCTTAACCAGCCTTGTCTGCAAAGCTATGGAAAGAGTCATTATGGAGCTCTTAAACAGAGACATTGGTGACCTACAGACCCTTGATCCCACCCAGTTCAGCTTTGTACAGGGCAGATCCTGCCTTTTGCACCTAGTTGACTATTTTGATACTGTCAGTAGGGCCATTGATGAGGGCTACGCGGTCCACACAGCCTACCTGCACTTGGCTAGGGCCTTTGACACAATACCTCACGCAGGCATCATAGACAAGCTCAACAGCTGAAATATAACATCATATGTCACAGGATAGTTTGCAAAATGGCTAAGAAACAGAACCCATAAAGTCGACATTGCAGGTGCCTTGTCAGATTCAAAGCCAGTCCCAAGTGGTGTCCCACAAAGATCTGCCCTGGGACCCCTCTTATTTGGCATTTACTTTTCAGATGTGAAAGCAAACATAGGAGGGTTGTGGCTGACAAAGTTTGCAGCTGACTGCAACCTAGGCACCATAAGTGAATACATCAGCTGGCACACACATCCTACAGAATGCCGTCACAAAGACAGATAGCTGGTGCCGGAATCATGGCCTGAAACTGACTGCAACTGATGTGTAGTCATCCCCTTTGGGAGGAACAAAGTACCCACAAATCAATACATAGACAGCAACCCACTGAGCACAGAATACAAATCAGACACCTGGGGACACATGTAGATAGTGACATCTCGTTTGATACCCATGTTGCCAAAGTGGTTAGAAAGACTTTCTATCTTGCCCACCTTATCATGAAGGGTTTTCCATCCAGATCACAGGAGGTCATTGTACCACTATACTTCTCCCTTATCAGGCCCATGATTGAATACAAAGCTCCATTTGGTATTTACCTCACCCAGCACTTGCAACAGCTGGAGAGACCCCAAAAGTACCTTACCAAGGAGATCAGGGGTCTACAACACATGTCATATGCTTCCAGACTAAAGGAAATCCAGCTTTATTCAGTGGCATACCGCATACTTACACGTGACCTATGCCTGACATACAAGACCATGTCCAATCAGGATGTGGTGGACATGCTCCACTGCAAGCAATCCAACTCCACCAGAACCATGGGAGCTGAAGATTTGAACCTCAGCACATACATGTATAGGACATGCTGGAGGGACGGAGTCATAACTCAGAGGCTTCTCACACTCTAGCAGAGTATCCCAGTTCATGTTAGACAGAGTCCCTCACTGACTCTCTTCAAGAGAAGTCTGGACAACTGGATGTGGGATTGTAGTTTTACCCCAGGGGTCCTCCCTGTGTCACTACTAGACAGAGGCACAGTCAAGGTATTCAATTATGTACGGGGGTAATAATGTGTCACTACTAAGTGAGAGGCACAATATTCGGAATCTATTCTGTACACTTATTACCACTATAAGGGGTGGCAATAGCCACATTACTATGGCTAGGCTTGTAAATGCACTAGGGCAGATAGCCTAGTAGTAAACTATGAAACTATGGTGTATGTGTAGGTATTGTCAGTCAAGCAATATAATGTGATTTGGGGGGCTTGATATCTTCCTGTCTTCCAACAGTTTTTTGTCTATTCCTTCTAGCATGTCAAGGGATCAGTTGCTAGTGTCCTCTCCTGCTCAGCTGGTGAACCTGGGAATATTGAGGCAATGTTACAATTGACTCATGTACACAGACAACCCTGTCCTTCTCCCACAAAACACAAATGCATGCAAGAGATGCAACTATATAGCCAAACTGGAGGCTGAGCTCTATCAACATAGGACTGGCAGGACCAGAGAGGAGGAGAAGGTGACCACACACACTACAGACCCAGTCTCACATAGCACTATCACAACTTCAAATCATACACATAAACACACAAAGACATACTCGGAGCCTCTGATCACAGATCTACCATAACAGCAGAGGCCACCAAAGCAGACACCCAAACAACTGCCTCCACAGGGCACAGCACATGCAACACATAGACCACAGAGTCAGTGTGCCAAACATTCACAGCCCTTAAGGCCAAACACAATGCCAGACACACCCATCATAGGTGACTCCATCGTCAGACACACTGACGTCCCGCTCACCAGATTGAGTAAGGAGAAGGTCACAGTAAGCTGCCTATTGGGCGCTGGAATCCACCACATAATGCAAGCACTCAGGTCACTCAACTGCAAGTACAAGTATGACTCAGTCATTGTCCATGCTGGTGTGAACGACCCGAGATGTACCTCCCTGGACTACATGAACAGAGACATAGAGTAGCTCTCTGATTATGTAGCCTAGGCAGGTATGACCCTGACCTTGAGCAGTATCCTACCTTCACCAAGAATGATGCCACAATACAGAGACAAGATGACCAGCTGTAATAACTGGCTTAATCTATGGTGTCATTCCAAGGGGATCCAAAGTCCATCTGCCTGGGATGACATGCTGGACAAGCCACGCTGATTCGCAGGGGACGGCTTGCACCTGTCACCCCTGGGCTTCCGGAATTTGGCTAGGGCTCTTGCCACCCCCATTGTGCCTTTTTTAGGCAAGGCTAAGATTCTAACCCTACCACCCTAGAACACAAAGAAGGAAATAAACTAAGGGTAATGCTGCTCAATGCCAGACGTCTCAACCTCAAGATGCACGCACTCGAAGCCCTTCTCAGTATGGAGAACATCGATGTCTGTGCTGTGACTGTAACCTGGTTCAGGGCTCCTGACAGCACCCCGGCAGTATCAGGTGTTACCTCATATCATGCGTTCCGGCCCCAAAATCCAGACGACACCAGGGAAGGAGGGTGGGTGTCCATATTCATCAAGGACACCATCACCTCAAGGTTGGTGGCAACACACAATGCATCGGAGGCCATCCAGGTGCAATTAACTGTAGGCAAGGCTGCTCGGCAGTTTGTAGCAGGTTACAGGCCACCCTCTCAAACTCAGGAACCTCACACAGCTTTCCTGAAAACACTGGAGGGCATAAATGCATCTCCAAACAGCATCATACTGGGTGATTTCAACTATCCAAATACAGACTGGGATCACTACTCAAGCCCCAACACTCTAGCCCAAAGGTTCCTAGAGTTCATCACCTCATATGCCATGGAACAACTAGTCACCATCCCCACAAGAGGAGACAACATACTAGATCACATCATCACATACATGGGGTCACAATGTTCAACACCAGAAGTATACCCATCATTGGTGAGATCAGATCATAAAATAATCTCACTGGAAGTCCACATCCCGCCCCCACCCCAGATAAAAAAGACCACCTTGAAGAACTTCTCAAAAGCCAACTTCACACTTTTAAAGACTGGTGTGGTCTCTTTCAAGGCCCCCAAGCCAGCGGAAACCATTACCCAAGCCGCTGAATCACTTACAAATGCCTTCTACCAGCACCTCCAGGACTGCATGGATCAGGCAATCCCACACAAAACAGAGACTCTTTGTACCAAAGGCATGCGTGCAGTCTGGTGGACCCCAGCCATAAACAAGCTCTACATCAGAAGGAAGGAGCTACTACAAGATAGAGCAACATCCGTAGAAGGGAAGACACCCCTGCTCATTATAAGTAAAGAACTGAGATCTCCCATAAAATCATCCAGGGCACATTTTGAGAGAAAACTCGCTAAGGACTCAGAAGACAATCATGAGGCCTTTTTTAGCTATGTTGGAAACCTGGGAGGTGACTCCCAGATATGCTCAGAATTAGTTCATAATGATGTAAAAATCACTGAACCTACAGACATTGCCAACATACTGGCTGACAGGTTCAGTGCAGATTTCTCCCCCCCTCCCCCCAAAGGGAGGGATATCTATTCCAGGGGATTGTAGCCCCCCAAACATCTCAAATGCTCAGGTGAGAACTGCTCTATCCAAGGCGAGAAACACAGCATCCATGGGACCAGATGGTGTCCCCGGTTGTGTGCTCCACGAACTCAATGGGGAATTAAACCCGCAGTTAGGGCAGCTGTTTAATCTTAGCCTCACCTCAGGATACGTACCCAAGGAGTGGCGTACGGCAACGGTGGTCCCACTTCACAAAGGAGGTGCCTCCACCGACCCCGGACACTACCGTCCCATCAGCTTGACCAGCCTGGTCTGCAAAGCTATGGAGAGGATCATAATGGAACTCATAAATGAAGACATAGGGGACTTGCAGACTTTGGATCCAACCCAGTTTGGCTTTGTCAAGGGCGATCATGCCTTTTAAACTTGGTTGACTTTTTCAGAACAGTCACCAAGGCCATTGACAAGGGCAAGGTAGTCCACACAGCCTACCTTGACCTGGCAAAGGCTTTCGATACAATACCCCACTCGGGTATCATTGACAAACTCACCAGCTTAAATGTAGACCCATACGTCACAAGATGGGTTACAAACTGGTAAGTGACAGAACCCACAGGGTCAAGGTTGCTGGCGCCATGTCACACTCCAAGCCTGTCACAAGTGGTGTCCCACAGGGCTCAGTCCTGGGCCCACTTTTGCTCGGCATCTACTTTTCAGTAGTACAAGCAAACACAGGAGGATTATGGCTGACAAAGTTTGCAGATGACTGCTAACTGGGAACCATAGTTGAAAACCCATCTGGCGAGACATCCTTCAGACGGGTCTCATAGAAACGGATAACTGGTGCCAGAGCCATGGCCTACAGTTAAACGCTAAACAATGCATAGTCATACCCTTCGGGAAGAACAAGGTTACCCCTAGTTCCCATATAGGTGTTACTCCTCTAAGCACAGGAGAGGTTATCAGGGATCTGGGCACCCAGGTTGACAGTAACCTTTCGTTTGACACTCACGTTGCCAAAGTAGTTAGGAAGACCTTCTACATTGCCCACCTGATCATGCAGGGATTCACATCTAGATCAAGGGAGGTCATTGTTCCCCTGTACTCATCACTCATCAGACCAATGATTGAGTACAATGCCCCATTCGGAATGTATCTGACCAGACACCTGCAGCAATTGGACAGGCCCCAAACATTCCTCACCAGAAGGATAAAAGGTCTCAAATGTATGTCTTATGCTGCCTGACTGAAGGAACCCCAGCTCTGTTCAGTCACCTACCGTCTGCTCAGAGGTGGCCTGTGCCTGACATACTAGGTCATGTCCAACCCGGAATTAATGAACATGCTTCACCTCCAAAAATCTAAATCCATCAGAGCTACAAGGGCAAGAGACTTAAACCTCAACACGGCTATTAACTGGGCGTGCTGGAGGGACAGATTCATCACCCAGAGACTCCCTATGCTGTGGAACATCATCCTGGTACATGTGAGGCTGGGCACCTCGCTGGCTTTGTTCGAGAGAAATCATGACCAATGGATGGGAGATCGCAGGTATACCCCAGGGATAACATCAGTGTCACTGCTTGACAGAGGCACAGCAAAATAATGGGCATATTATCCTTAGAACTGAAGGGGTGGCGGAAGCCACAAAACTCTGGGCTAGGCTTATATATGCCCTAGGGCAGATAGCCTAGTATGAACCTATGAACATAGGCCTGGTGCAGTTCCTGCTATTAGGACAGTGGTCTGCAGCAAGCTATTTAGTAGTACGCAGTTTTAGCAATTGGTATTTGACCATGGCTAATCCATGTTCCTTCTTGTTGTGGTGCCAACATGGGGGTGTGGTTATCCATGACAGTTATTGCTAGTCACCCTCGTTTTGTAGCTTGTTCCATGTTTTTGCACATGTACATCCCTGTATGAGGTGTGACCCGGTAGTGTTAGGGTGCTGGTGTGGACTTTGACCCAGTTGTCTATTACAGCACTGATATCTACATCCTCTATACTGTGTGCGTTTACACTGCACGCATCTTGCTGTTTATACTTCTGGCATTGGGTAGCATTACATCTAGGTTCCTATCCCTTGTGGTACCTATGAATGTGGGTTTGTGTTTTTGTGGTTTGTGATTGGTGAGGGTGGATGTTAGTCAGGGTCCTCAGGTGTGCATATGGTACATGGTGTTACATTACTTGACACATGGCATTCATGCCTCAGGTGGTGCTGCAGGGCTGCCTCTGTCGGATGCACATACTACACTCCCTGTACATGTTTGGAAGCAGGTTGTGTCCTGTTAGGCATCCCTGTTACTATATGAGTGAGTCAGAGCGGGTATCAGTCCCAGTGTTCCTACTGACCAAGTGTATGTGCTATGCGTTGCCTCTTTGCCAAGGCCAGGGCATACTGGGCACGCCTCCTTCTGCCTACTGGGGCAAGGTCAAGCTATTCCTCCTCCGAGTCACCCTCTGCCTGTGGTGGCCTTGGCAATGGTGGGGGTATGTTTGGCCCAGCCCTATGCTGGTCCTGCTGCAGCTGTTTCCGCAGGATCATATTATGTAGCATAGCACATATCATGATCATTTGGGTACATGTAGTTGGTGTGTACTGCAAGGCTCCACCAGATGTGTCCAGACACCGGAACCATGACTTGAGCAGCCCAAACACACGCTCTAAGACATTACGTGTTTGTGCGTGTGCCTCATTATGGCGTTCCTGTTCAGGTGTGTGCGCATTTCTGATGGGTGTCATCAGCCACGGCTCAAGTGCATAACCTGCATCCCCCACTAGGTGTCCGTGTGGGAAGTCCCCACTGGCAAATGATTGGTACAGCTGCGTCAGATGCCAGATGTGGGAATCATGGTAGCTCCCAGGGCAGCCAGCACACACATTCATTATTATGCCCTGGGCATCACACACGACCTGGCAGTTGATGGAGGGGAAGCCCTTGCGGTTCATGTAGGCTCTACCCCGCTCACCGGCTGGTGCTTTGATGCGTATGTGCGTGCAGTCTATTGCACCCAATACCTCAGGGTATCCCGCTATGTGCTGGAAGAGACGCATATTGCTGGCCACAACCTCACGGGCATTGGGGAAATATACATCATCACCGACATGTGCTGACATGGCATCCAGGAACTGGTGCAGTACCCTGTAGGCTGATGCCTGTGATATCCCCATCATATCACCAGTTGGTCTTTGGAAGGTACCTGTTGCTAGTATTCTTAGGCCAACACATACCTTGGTTTCCACTGGGATGGGTTCCCCTCTGTTGGTTCTGTGTGTGAGGCATGGCCTGCACAGCTCAACAATTTGCTGCAGAAGGTCTCTGTCCACTCTGTAGCACTCTACTATCTCCAGCTCATGTAACCCGTGGTAGGTGACCCTGGGCCTGTATACTCTTCTCCTTCTCCTCACTCTGGGTTGTCTGTCAGCATCTGAATTGTCACCACCCTCAGCAATTCGCCTATGCCTGATTATAACAGCTATGGCAGCCCCTAGCATTTCTGCTCTGAGTTCAGCTTTTTTCAGTTTTCAATTCTGATAGCTTACTTTCTTACAGTATCTCTTGTGAGAAACAGCCTGCACTGCTCTTTGCAGTGTTTTAAGTGCTGGGTTGGGCTTCTAGTCTGCCTGTGTAATTGCCTGCTTCCAATTGTTTCCAGCAATCAACTCCAGCAGTATCCTCTGGCAGTTTCCCTGTATTTTGGTTGTTTCCTGTTTCCTCTCTGTTTCCTCAGGGGGAGCAATGTGCACACCAGTTAAAGCACGCTCACAGTTACTTAAACGCGCGCACACGTACTTACACGGTGTTACACGCAGCACACATCCTTACACGGTGTGAACTTGGCTGATTCATGTTAAAACGCGCGCACACAGCCTTAAACACGTGCACGCCCGCGCAAACTGTTGTAAACGGTTTGCAACACGCTCCCACATGTTGAACCTGCCTTACACGTGCACATGCACGTATATCAAGAAAGTTGGAGTGTAGGGATAGTGTGCACCCTCTGTTTCTTGACTTTTCCAGTGTTCTGTTGGGACACACCTCTCTCCCTGATGTCTGTCTGTCATCTGTCACCTTACATTGCCCTCCAATCTGCTACATTTATTTCCATCATTCCCTGCCGTGATGTCAGCTACCTCTTACTCTGTTCCTCCCCCTTCTGTAACTCTTACACTACTCAGAAAGTGCTCATTACCTATGTGGCAGTGTGACTCAGTATTGTAACCCTCATTTACATAGGATTGCCTAGTAATGCTTAGTTACATATCTTACACGGAGCTTCCCTCCCTTGACAACCACTACACGGAGGCCATATTGTTTTTGGTCTGCTAGTCCCTCCATTGACATTCCATGTAATACATAAATCCCACAATTGTGGGCTTATAAGATTCGGTTTTCAGTTTTAGGCAGCGCACCCCGTTTGCGCGGGTGTGCGCTGCAGTTAAACATCATAATCCCACGAAAAAAAAAAGTTATTTAAAACATTTTTGCAACACTTTTTCATGCCAATGGCCACATATTTGGCCATTGGCATGCTAAATTAAACATATGCACCCTTTATTTGGAGCTGACATAGCTCCGTTTTCAAATTTGCAGAAATGTACTCAGTTGTCAGCTGAGTACATTTCTGCAGCTAACACGTCCATTACACGGACTGGTTTGGCTTTCTTGGATCGCTCAAATACCTCATTTGCATATCTTTGAGCTGCAAATGAGGTATTGAGCATTTCCACGCCCAGTCTGTGTAAGAGACGTGTTAGCTGTCTCTTACACGGAGGTTTGGGCTGTTCCTGGATCGGGAGGCTTACACTACTCTTAAACTCCGTGTAAGCCTTCCTGAATCTGGCCCTATGTCTATTAATGTCAATGGGTTGAACAACCCTATGAAAAGGAGTAGTGTCAAGAAATATTTAATGCTACATAATGCAGATTTTGCATTCATTCAAGAACCTCAATTAGTAACAGTAGAGCTAAATAAATAAAATTTTAAGGATTATAAGATTTTGGCAAGTTCAAACTACAACCACAAGAGTGATCCCAATTTTACACAGAAAATCAATGAGAATTCCAGAAATAGTTGACTCCTATTCAAGCAATGATGGTATGCTTGCTTTATTCATACTAAAACTAGACAAAAAGATGTACACTTTCGCAAACACCTATCACTTGTAGAAGAGTTATCATCACTATTAATAGTCGTAATGATTTTTAAAACATAAGAGATTTTTTTAATCTGTAACTTTGATAGTCTGATTATTTCTAGTGTATACTATTTCTTTTGTATGACTTTATTCATTTAAATATTTAGATCTAATCACATTCCTGTGCATACTCTTGGTATTAATTGAGTAGGACTGTAATCAGATTTTTTCCAGATTTATTGATATTTTATGCTGCATGATATACTGATATTCCTTGTTTAGTTTACATATGTCATATAATGCAGAGTTGTCATTTGCTGTAAGTTTTAGTTTTAGTTCATCAGTTTCTTTTTTTATGTCTGTGTGTGTGTCTTTCGGCTTTTCCCGGTTTGGGGTCGCCACAACGGAACTCCGGTCCGCTAATGATTGGCAGTGGATTTTTACTGTGCCGAGTTGCCAGCCCGACGCCAAACCTTCAAAGAAGGCACACCCATTCACACACGCACCTACCTGCATGTCTTTAAATGTTACTCGACCGTGGGGAGGACATCCAGACTCCACACAGAAGGCGCTCCAGCAGAGAATCAAACAGGAGAACCTCTTGTTGTGAGGCAACAACGCTAACCGCTGCACCACCATAGCCTTACTAGATCAGTTTTTTATCCCACTCTTTCCTTTTGTTTATATACCAGCTTTCGACTTTACCATGTAAGACTACCTTTAACGTGTCTCATAGGATAATATCTGAAACCTCTACATTACTATCAATGTCGAGGTAAAGCTTTATTTCATCTAGAAACCATTCTTTAAATCCTTGTACTGTTACTAGATAAGTTTAAGGGGTCAGTATTAAGTGTTACATTGAAGGTGATATTATTAATAATTATGTTTCATATTGTCTACACAAATGAATGTTTGATATCTTTTGATACTCAGAAAATGTTAGAATTTAAGAAGGGTGACCTATTATATTGGAATCAAGTTCTGCAGAGCAGATATAGTCTGCAAAATTGCAATTGGCTGGACATCCAAACTTGTAAGGATTTTATACATACTAAGCTCATACTCTCATTAGAGGCATACAATAAGAGCAACTTAAAAATCTTGGATTTTTATCTCAACAAGTATTAATAGCTCACCTAAGAACACTTCATACATATCTGTTATTTATAAAATTCTCAGAAATGATTTTAGCAAAACAGACGTTTCTTTTTGGAATTATTCAAGTGAAGTTAATAAACAAGTATTCTCAGAAAAATATATAAAAAAAACTTTGTTTATAGTCAGTGAAGGAATCCATATCTTCCCTGTTCTGGTGTGTACACACATGAAACTTTTTACACAGATGTTTTTTCACCCTACATAGACTAGCAATAATGTACAAGAAAGATGAAATGAAATGCTGAAGATGTGGGCACACTGATGCTGACTGGATACATGTGGTTGTTAACTGCAAAATAATTTCCTCATTTTGGTTAGACTTATCTTTGTAAAGCTCTATGGAATGACAACTGTATAATTTCTGACTCCCTTATCCTTTTCAGTGTTCCTGAAGTCATTGCTAAAAAAACAAACATTTTTACTATGGTCTATCCTCTATATAGCAAGGAAAATTTTTACTAAAATTGGAAATCCCAATTTACTCCTGTCTTTAAAGTTGAGTTTATTCACTTTGTGAAATACATTTGTAAGAACAAAATTGTTACTATAAAGGCAAGGACTCACAACATAACTCATCATTTAATTGCTTGGACAAAACTGTCTAACCTTTTAGAGAAATGTTAAGTGTTCTCCTATGTATATATTTTTTAATTGTTATGGACATTGTATGTAGTTTATTTGTTTTTTTTTTTTTTTTTTTTTTACTATGTTGTTAAGTTATTGTGTTATAAAACGAATAAAAAACATTTTGGAAAAAAGGAGATTCTGGTTTAGATGAAGCATCAGTATGCTACAATGTAATAAATAAAAGGGAAAGAACCAGAATACAGGTGCAATAATGTAACAGAAAAAGATAACAGTTCCCAAGTTAAGCCTAACAAATTTGAGAACTGAAAGTTGTATGTGTTTTGAACAAATCCTACAAGAAAGTTCTGCACTGTGACAGTAGTGCTAAGATGACTTGAGCAATAGAAGGAAAATAGTTTTGAACAAATACAATACACCATAGCTCAACCTCTTACATTCAGGATCAAGGACAACTCTAGAAATAATCAGGTTCACCTTTTAAAACATTAGTACCATTAAACTTGAAAATTTGCCAAATTAAGAGACTGTGAATCAACTACATTTTCTTAATTTAGAAAAGTGTACAACTATATTGTCATTATTTGGTAAGTGTAATCCTTCATTTCTTCTCCACACATCATCAGTTTTAGAAGAGATTAGGAAGAACAAAGCAACATTTTGAGCCAAAATCAGGGACAACTGAGAGGGGTAAGCACTACTCTTCTGTGTCTATAAAACATAGTAGGAACACACAGATTCCCAGTGTAGAAAGTATGGAATACCACAAGTAGCTTGAGGTTGTGCCTTAAATGTTCTTATCAGTAAAAAATTGTCCACTTTCAGATGAATGAGCAAGGTTCTACCAATGAACTGTTCAGAAGAAATGTGGAAGAGAACCATCAGTTGTTAGCATAAGAAATCCTGTCACTCAGCTAGTTTGTTTTAAGGCTTTAAAATCAATAGTGAAAAGATAAGCAGAAGCTTAATTACTTCCACACATCAGGTAATTTTTTGGGAGGAGGGGTCACAGGGGAGAGAGTAAGATGCATGTAAAACATATTATCATTTTGGCTAAATGAGGGTAGAAATCCACACTGCTTCTTTATATCTAAGTTATATACAGGACAATACAAAAAAACTGATTACATCACTATTTCAGGCTCTGAGACGACCATCTTCTGGTACATTGCAATATGTTATGAAGCACTTAGAGTGACTGTGATGCATTAACAGAGAGCAAAAAAATCAAGATATAATTAAAAAAATGTTAGAGTTTTCCTTAAGCTCAGTCTGAAATATTAATGAACCAAAGAACCTAGAAACAAGTACACAGGCAAGAAGTGTAATGACTGAACAAATTCAAAAGTGCATGTCTTAAAAGGCAAAAACAAAATACAGTTTCAAAAGTTAATGAAAGGGGAATGACAACTTGTAACACAGAAACAACAACAACCCTGACCTGAAACATAATATTCAGCATTAACTTTATGTGATGCGGATGTGGGTTCCTAACTGAAATGTTATGGTTACTTTGTTCACTAGAAAAGTTACTAATGAAAGACCTTGTACATGGGAAAACTGATCGCTGTTATCAGGGACAAGTATGGCTGTTGCAATGCTAACAGCAGGGGGAGGGGATGCAAACAACATACAGTAAACTGACTAATAAAGGACAGAAGCAGACATGATACAAAATAAAAGGCCAAAATGTATGAAGAAGAAAGGGGGAGAGGAGAAGTAAAACATAATAAGAGAAGGCTTGGGATGGACAAAAGACAGGGAGGGAGATGGATGAAACCAATGCAAACAGGAAAAGTGAATGGGAGGTAGAAGATACAACAAGCATGGTACAGTTCAAATAATGTTGTATGCTGTATTGATGAGCCTAAATAACGTGAAACATATCATGTCTAAAGCTAGGGGGGGTTGCCTTTTTGGTCTGAATGTCTCTATAATGACTTGTAAAACATCAGTAATAATCAGAAACCATGTAGCTGGAACACTTTTAAGTCCTTAGTGTGTCATGGGCCTCCTTTAAAGGATTTTTAAGTTTACCAGAATCTTTCTGATGTTTTTATGAAGGTTTTCCTGTGTTACCTTTTTAATTGTTATTTTATTCCTTATCTGGGAAATTTTCCAGACACCCTAATACTATGGATATATTTTGTTATAAGTTGAATGTTTTCAGAAATTGGCCAGACTATACTCTTCTGTTATACTGATGAAGCTGCAAAAGGGGACAAAAAATGTCATATCTACAGCTACAGAGGTCTTGTCATTATTGGCTTGAATGCCTCAATAAAGACTTGTAAAAAGTCAGTGGGTATTCAAAAACCATACAGCCAGAACTTGTAAATCTTTAAGGAGTCACTTGCACATTTCTTACAGGCTTCTACAGGTGATTTACGGTATTACACACTGAAGACTGGTTTGCCGGAGTGTTTTTGGCTATGATGTTTTACATAAAGCCAAGAGCATGAAAATGTGAAAGACAATAAGGCTGGAGGCAGATAGTGAAACAACAGCTCCACTAGGCGGAGAGGACGGTACAGCACAAAGGATAAAAGCAGAACTGACTGGGGGGGGCAAAGCACTGGAACACAACCATAAAAACAAAATTATGCAGAATAAAAAGAAAAGGAACATAGGGATAAAAAGGAATCATTAACACAAGATAAACTACAGGAAAGACAAACAGGAGAGCGGACTAAGGACACAAGCGTCAAAGGAAAGAGAGAAGAGAATGTAATGATCAAAAAGAGGAGAGACTAACAGTGATTTATTGACAGCAGGGAAAGAAGGGGGATATTAATCAATCAAATGAATAAAGGAACAATGAAAAGAGAAAAAAGAAAAGAAAGTGGATTACAGCCAATAAAAAATAAGTTTGATGGGATAACAAAAGGATGATAGCAGCTAAATGAAAGTAAAGGAAGAAAAAAACAGCAAAGCAAGAAATCAGGGACAACATCTTCAAAGACAAGAGAAGGAGGAACGGAAGGAAGGAGACCCGAGAGGAAACAGAAAAGGGAAGCTAGGAATAGAATTAATGAATATGTTTAGTGAACAGGAAGAAGACTGCAGAGGGTCACTGGCAGGGATGAAGGGCAGAATTTGGTGAAGTAGCAAAGAACAACAGTAGGTAAAAACTGAATACAAGCACTAAGGTTTTGCATGGATGGTGGAAGGAAGGTACTTGTCAGGCTCTGGAAAAGGGGTGAGGGGAGGTGGAAAGGAAACTAGGCATTACAGAATATTAACTCCTGCAAAAAAAAAAAGACATTCTCTCATCCCCAATACTGTACAGTCCTGGAATCAGAAAATTACTGAGGATTACAGCCACTCAATAGTGCCAGACTTAAGACCTTTTGCAAACATATTTTTCTACTATTTATTTATCTACATGTGATAATAAGGTAGGTACACCTGGCCCAAAGACCTTTTCAGGTACAACCTGAGTCATACAACAAAGAACATATGCAGTAATGACAGAAAATCCATGCATTACAAAACTGCACATATACCAAACAATAAGAGCATATTGCCAGCATGAATGAGTACAAAAGATGGTACATCAATAAATAAGACAGTATTGTTACAATGATGTCAACTATTAATCCTTAATTTCATCCATGGGTTACATACAGATTGCAAATAGAAGAGGCCAGTATCATTTATTCTAACGTGAACTATAAACTATATCCTACCTATGTGAAAACATCTAAGTTATAGCATAAAAGTATTTAATACCAAATCGATGGTTAATATTTAAAAATTGTATCTGATTATGGGATTTTGTCCATCCATTACTTTTGGGTCTGTCTAGAATTCTTAAGCAAAGATGTTGAGAAGTATGTCTCAAGCTCATCAGACTGGCATATTTGCTACAATTTGTGCTTCAAACAGTTCAGCACTTTCATTCACTAAATGGGCTACAATCTCTTGATTATATGTTAAGAGCTTTAGACGTCTTTCTCACAGCTGTAGGAAATTCACTTTTTTCCATTTCTAAGACTGTGCTGTTATAACTTGTGAAATGTGTAAACTTGAAGTACTTACAACAAAGGTCTGGTTTCAAAACAAATGTCCCAATGTCAAAGGAGAAACTATGCAGCAAGTGGCAGCACAGAGGGCTAGAACAATTCAGAGATACATATAGCAAAGTGGCTCTAGACCACTGAATACCACAACCCGCACAGCATGCACATGACCACATAATGAGAAGAAAATAAGCAACATTATTATAATGATGGCGACTGTGAATGCAAATGAGTATAAGCACTATGAAAGAGTGATTCAGAACTGTACACAATTTGTGAGATGGGGTGCAATCACCAGAGTATCTGTTCACCATAAAATCCTGGTGTACACAAACAGAAACAGCAAAGTCATGTCTGGGGCAGCAGCATCGCTTTTGCACAAATGTGTACACATGAGGGTATCCTCTAAGCCAGTAATCACAGAGGTGCAAATCATCCACTGTATTGCAGAAGGACCTGACCACACCTAACAATTTAGCTTCTCCTTAATAAAGAAACAGTAGACTGCTACCATGTGAACAGAGAAACCATGGTGAAGCTGGTACACGTGTCACCCTCACATGGTGTACAGTATCCATTCATACAGACAGCAAGATATGTATAATTATGAGAATACTGGCTTCAAAAACCTTCCAGTGACCAGCAAGGGACATGGTGGGTGTATTCTACACATCTGCGTAAAGGATACTACACAGTTTATTTAATGCCAAAGCTACTGTGCAGTGAGCATATATGGTTCTCATGCACAAAAAAAGAGAGAAATGCCACCATATGGGCATTTTATGAAAAAATCCATTTTGCTGAGGTTCTGTGAACTATCAACTACCCTCACATTGCCATAAAAGCCAACCAAAGGCAAAAAGGGTCTGTATATTAGCAGTGCAGGATTCCACTCCCTTGACTGCCATCTGGCCTGCAATGCACAAGGTATAATATAAAATGTTTCACTGCAGCATCCATGCAATGCCCATGACTCCCACATCCTGCATGTCTGACCTACATTAGCCATTTGCACGGAGTGAGTTCCCAGGGATAATATTAGTGATGCTGTATATGCCTTGGTGCCAAGTCTAATGAAACTGATAACATACACAAAGCCCATAGCAGAGAATGCATACAAGACTGCCCTATCACAGACTCAAAACATTGTCAAATGTGCGCTCAAATGATGAAGGCTTGCTTCCACTATGTAGCTGTCTATGGTGGCATCCTGCGGTCTGATCCAGAAACATGCAGCAAAATATTTGCTGTGTGTGAAGCATTACACAACAACACAACATGTTAGTATACAATCAAATACAGCAACGGACCGTCACTGAGAAAGAAGACTTACCCAAAATTAGCAGCAGAAGAGGAGCCTGTAGAGGACCCAGCTTCAGGTGATGACCATGCAAGGTGGAAGTGAAAGCTGTACTCCACGGTACTGGCTGAGAGGCAATGTATGATTCACTGCCATGGGCCAGAGTAGACACAGCAACAACTAACAAAAATGCATGTAATAATACCAGACTACACGAATGAATGAACTGGCCATATTGTGCATCAGATATATGCTACCCTGGTAATACAGTACTGAGGGTAGGCCACAGCTGTCATCATATGTACAAGTGGGGAGACAGACAGTGACAGGTGTCAGCAATGGGTCTATATTACGAAAGCGAAAAACCCTATGCGCGAATACCAAAACACCGACCCCTATACCACGAACCGCGAAAATCCCGAATGCACTAAACAGCGAAAAAAAATAATCAAACTGTCATAGTCGGCCAACACCACCATTAGCTATATACTACCTACCCAAATAAAATAAATAAACCACATACATACATACACAAACCATACCCTACTTCTAACCTAAAGTAAAGTACAAAACCCTACTTCTAACCTTACACTAAACCCCACATACACAACTAACTATGCACTATCCTTAACCCCTCCCTAACCCCAAGGTCTGTAACTACCGCACATGTCCCCTACAGACATACACCTAAACAAAACAAATAATCCACATACATACATTTAACAAACCCTACGTCCAACACTACTAAACCCCACATACAAAACTATCTATGCACTATCGTTAACCCCTCCCTAACCATAAGGTCCATAACTACTGCACACTTCCCCTACGAAAATATACATAAACAAAATAAATAACCTACATACATTTAACAAAACCCTACATCTAACCCTACACTAAATCTAACATACATTACTTATCTAAGCACTTACCTTAACCCACACCCTATCCTAAACTCCGTAACTATCCAACGCTTACCTTACGCAGCTAATCCACAGACGGGCCAACCATGGAAATTTGATATTTCCATTTTCGCGGTTTTTAACTTTCACTCTAAGTCTACTTCGCGCTACACAGTTCGACGTTTATGTATTCGCATAAACGTCTTTTCGCTTTCCTAATATAGACCAGTCAGCAATAGGTATTGTTGGGGGGGGGGTCACTGATGTGGGCAACTGTGTGCATGTCATGGCCTGATGAGTGTGGTGAGCTAGGAATACTGCTCAGGGGTGGGGGGAGGGGTGATGACTACAATTTTGTGTGCAATGGCAGAGGTGGTTGGTGGTGATGGGTATGTTAGTGGGTGTGTACTTGAACACAGCTCCTGTAGATGATGCCACACTGTAACAGTCTTTGGTACAGGTCCAGGACACCCACAGAAGATAGACAATTGCTCCAACAGTACATACTCTCATCCACAGGGTTTGCCCTCTCTAAGGAATGTCAGTGATACAATCCACAGCTGCCGCACAGAATAGAGTGCTCCATAAACATGAATGTTGGGATGCACTACAAGTGGGGTTGACATGTACACACTACAAACATCTGCAGCCAATGTGTTCCCCTCAGTGCCCTCAGCCCTGGTATTATGTGTGGAGGAGGTCACATTACAGGACCTACACCATTTTTTGTCAATGCGGTGGTGGGCTTTCCCACCAGATGTGAAAGAGGATCAGACATGATGGCTGTGATGACCTCTGTGTGGCAATATGTAGACATGATGATACAGAGTTCCAACAGTGTCTTTCAAAAATGGTGCATGAATGGGCAAATGCCTCTCTAATGTCATCACACAGTCCATATACCACAACAAACAGCTCTGTAATGGATGTAGCGGCATAGGCCTTTGCCTGTATGACAGTCTTGAACATCCACTGTGTGCTCAGGTGGGGGAGGGAGCCAAGTCATTGCTGGCAAGTGGTATGCTGGCCCCTACTTCTCTCTTCATGCATACGAGAGCTGTCTGCACTCACTGAAACCTACCTGTGCTTCTGTGTTGGACAACACCTGTTTTACAGATGTATCGTGAGTCAGACGGATGGGTTTTACAGACACTAGAGTAGTGCCCGAGGAAGGAGGAAGCGATATGCCTGCCATATTATGTGCACCTGACAGTGCCGCTATGACCACAGACTGCACCAGACTGTAGCAGTCATCATCATCATCATCATCAGGCTCAAATAATTCCCCAGCATCAGGAATACCAACATCCTCGGTGGAAGATATTGACACCAAAGCACCTGTGAAAAGAGACAAGCACACCCAAGAGTATCAGTGCTACTTTGTGACACTACCAGATCTGACTGAGGCCACAGCTATAAAACAGACTGACATGCAAAAAGTATAGGCCACATATCTTGAACACACTGATATAGTAGCTGAAGTCCTGACATGGCTGTAAAAACAAAATGACCATACTTGCACTACATTACGCATGCTAAATAATGCCAACCTGGGTTATCACCCAGTGATACTTGGGATGCTCGGTGAAGTTCTGAACCAAGTTCAAGTCCTCCACTGGATGAGGGAAGTTTCATTTTCCCTACTCAGAGATGCCAAGAACTCCTCAGAGTCAATTAGTGGTGACTCTTATCAGCAGTCCATTACCAGTGACCCTCTGCAAGGCAGCATGTCTTGTTGTGGGCATAATATATCAAATCGGTAACCCTCCTTCATACCTGCAATTGATTATAGTTTTGGCCATTGACAGCACTGACAGGTTTCTGCCAGACACATTGGTGGAAGTTCTCAAAACTCTAATGTGGAAGGACTATCTGCTAACTGTGTTCACAGATGGTTTGCAACATGGCATCTTTCTCTGCCTGAGAGAACCTCAGCATCCTTTTCCTCCCCTTCTCCAGCATCCTGCTCTGAAAAGCCATCCATATGCAATTCACTAACACTCCCATGTTGGGCCCAGGCCGAGTGGTACATGTAAAAAAGTCAGTCTGTCCTCCCTCACAGCAGTGCGCAACAGCATGTTGCAGATGTACTACATCATAGTCCAAGTAAGCACCATAGGATTTATTAATTACTATACGCATACACACTAAAATAAAATCCAGAAACACATTTGGAAGAGGTGTCCATGACCCAAAACAAGAAACAACAAAGAACACTTTGGCATAGCACCCTCCCCCCAAACACACACACAATGGCCAACATATAATAGAGCACTGGAAAAGGAAATCCCTTCCATCCACAAGACACATTCTGAAATGCATGGTCACTCTCACCCACACAACTAGGAAACAAAAGTGAAAAAGGCATTTAAACTTTCTTGACAACCACAACTTTGGATACACAGTTTGAAAAGAAAAAAAAAAAAAACACTGCCCTTTTAAACACTCATCAAACAAGAGGGAAACAATGACTGTCATTGACTGTCATCTTCACAACCCTACTGTCACCCCATCCCCCAAGAGCACATGATACAGACAAAAGATAAGGCAGTTAAATACACTGACAATACACAGAACAACAAATGGTAGTCAGCAATGTTAAACCATCAGTCTCAACCTACTCATAAGGCATATATTCCCTACACCCAACAGACCTACCTTATGCAGTGACAAAGTACAGTGGCAGTACACTTCATGGCATATTAACTCCTCCTCTTGTGAATATCTCCCCCCCCCCCCAGTTAGTAATCAATCAGTTGGTCTCAATCGAATGCAACCCCCCAGGCCCTTTTAATACTAAAAATAACAGCAGAACTGCAGCTGATATATAAAACCAACTCCCCAAAATGTGCAGACAGTACTTCCATACACAAACTTCCACTGTAGTGGCCTGTAATGTCCACAAGGAATCCTCTTAATTTCATTCTACTCCTTTTATTACAAGTGTAGCAAATTCTGTAGTGCAATCAACACTGCAATAGTAGTTACTGTATTTATTACACACTTTCATGGATACTAGCACAGCAATTATGCTAATAATCCAGTTCTGGGTAAATATTTCTGATCATTTTTTAACGCTGTACATCTTATCATGGCTGTGCTCTGTGTCTTGTCCTACCCTAGTCATCTGAATGAGTAGCTCCAACACTCACTGTGTATGTGTGAGCAAGTCTCTGACTGTGCCTTTCTGTTACCTTCCCCACTGTTTTGCATCTGTGTTTGTCTGCACCTGCTACCATCCTTCTTCCTCTACCCTTCTTAAAAAATGGGAACCTGCCCCCATCCTAATGTTTCCACTCTGAGTCTTTCTCAGAGTTCCTCTGCTTGCTTTTGTCATTTTTCTGACTGTCATATGCACCCATTTCCTTCAATTTATTAAAATAAAATTGGTAGTGACTTTGCTGGGAGGCCCTTATTATGGTTCCCAGCAGTTATTGCAAGGAAGCAACAATGCAATTGTGGATGTGCATAAGCATGGGTATACTACATGCATGCTTCTGGGATTTGTGGGGCATATGAAAATTATCTCTGTATGCTGTAATATTTACAGACAGTACAATTTACTCCAACACATTTGTTAATTAGTTAACTGTAACTGTGCTGACTGCCACCTATTGCACATCAACTAGCTTTCAGCTGCATTGTGCAACATCAGTTGAAGGAGTTAGCCATCGTGTAGCCACATAAGCAGCGTTTCTGAATTACAGAGAAAGAGATAGGAATAAATTCAGAAAAGTACATAGAAAGGGATCTGACAAACAGGGTACATCTTTGAACATTACAGAAGTTCTACAGCTTTGGGGTCTGATTCTGCCTTCTATTATATAATCTAACTAACTTTTATTTAAACACCTTTATTGAATTATCACTTATGACACAGGAAACTTAACATTTATGTAAGATTGATCAAACCATATTAACAAGTTCACATTTACAAAAATTACAGGATATATAACAATGAATGTGATGCATAATCTACACAAACATTACATAAATTATTCAATTCCTGCCTTCTCTTAAACCTCATTCTTCCTCCAAAACATTTTTATGCATGTATTGTTTCCCACAATTCCCATTTTTCTATGCAATTTAATACTACCCTTTTCTAAAGATCCCACTTCCTGTTCTTTTATCTTTGTTAAAAAGTTCACGACTTCAGGTATAGGTATTGCAGATGGTGCAGTGCTGCAGCGGTTAATGTTGTCACCTTACAGCAAGAGGTTCTCCAGTTTGAATCTTGGCTGGAGTGTCTTCTGTGCAGAGTCTGTATGTCTTCCCTGCTTTCGCATGGGGTTCCTCCCACATTCCAAAGACATACGTCTGGAGCATTTCTCTCCGGGCCTCCGCTGAAAATAGGATCTGTGCTAGTCAGACTTTCCTGGTCAACATATGCTAAATAAATAAATACAACATAGTTGGTTTAGATTTTGACTTGCATTTTCTAGTAGCTGCTTTTTTGGCAGCAACCAGAATTAAACTTAAAGTTTTATTGTGTCTAGGTAATCCCAACACTGTATTCCAGCTAAAAAAATCCTTTCCTTAGATACACTCATTTGCTCACCAAGTATTCCTGACAGAGTACCCTGTACGGAGTTGTTAAAGTATGCCAACTCATTACACTCCCAAAAATATGTTCCCAATTACTTATTTCTTTCCCATCATACCTCTAGCATTTGCAATGTACCTGAGGAAGAATTCTTTGGAGTCTGCTACGGTATAAAAATACCTATGCAAACACTTCCAGACAAAAATCTTAAATCTTCTAAACTTTGTTGCACATTTGGGAAACATACATATGTCCTCCTAGTGTTTCTTTGTGAATTGCTCATCTAATCTCTCTTCCTAACCTTTTCTGATTTCTTCCAGCTGATTTCTATATTTATTGTGTGATATTATATATGCTCTACTAATTATCCCTTTTTTAGCAACAACTTCTGTTCTAGATTCAATTACAAACTCACCCAATGCAGGTCTTTCTTTAGGATTTTCCATCCCTTCTCTCTGTCTATATTCAGATATCAGCACCTGAACGGGAAGGCAATCCTCAGCCTGCAATCTAAATGTCTTCTTGGCCTCTTCCCATTCTATTATCTCTCCTTCTTTAAATATTTGTTCACAATGCCTTGGTTCCTTTGCCAGCTTCCTCCAGTAAATTCCACCCCCTTATTTTCTGTACTCCTAATTGTAGCCACTCCTATCAACAGAATTCCCTTTCTCCAATCCCGTGTTGGCTTAGCTCTTAGTTTAATTTTTGCTACTTTATAAATATAACATTCATACGAATGGGTTATTCTCCTTAAGGATCTCTGTTCAAAATCCCATTCTTTCCTAATTTCTTCAACTACCCCCTGCTTCATCACCATCTCTTTTCACTCTGAACTGCAACTTTCTGCTTGTGGTATATATAAGATCCTTTAACTGTGTAGCTCTGGAATATCCTTTCAAATCAGGTAATCCTAAACCTCCTTATTCTGTTGGAAGGAATAACTTATCCCACTTGACTCTTGCCTTCTTCCTCTCCCAAATAAATTTTTTCAACTCTTTATTAATTACTGTCCAGAACGTATTCTCTGGTTGATAAAAATATGCCTGACCTGTGTATAAAACTAAAGGAAGTAAAACCTTTTCACTCCTTGTATCTTACTATCCATATACATAGGCAAAAGCTTCTAGTTTTTCACTTTTTGTGTTATCTTTTGCTTAGTCTTTTCGTAGATATCCTTAGGTGCGATAACAGAATCTTTTTTGAATTTGTACTCCTAAATACTTCTTTTTATTATGCCTCCAAAAATATGGGTATTGCTGGACCAACTCATGCATGGGCACATAGTTTATAGCTACAGCCTTCACTTTACCTTCAGTAATTTTATATCCTGTAAAAACACCGGAACTGTCTCAGAATATTCCAAAACACTGAGATATCCTTTCCTGGTCTGATCAGGTACAAAATAATATTATCTGCAAATAATGCCAACTTTTCGTGAACAACATACCAATTATATCCTTGAATTTCTGAGTCCCTTATTTTCTTTCCCAGTGGTTCTAAATATAATGCAAATAACAAAAGGAAAAGAGGCACCCCTGCAAGTTCCTCTGTTCAGAGGCAACTTATCAAATATGGCCACTCCCACTTTGATTTTTGCCTCCAACACCTCATATATCCTTCTAATTAATCTCATTACTGTATCAGGAAATGCAAATGCTTCCATTGCCCTAATTATAAAAATCTCAGCTTAGTCTGTCAAATGGCTTACCTGTACCCAGACTTACTAATAGTGGTATTTTTTTTATATTCTGTTTCCCCTGGATCATCATTGTGCTATTAATGTTGTCAAACGCTTCCCTGCCATCCTCAAAATCACAGTGGTCCGTATCTATCAGTTTTGGCATCACCATTGCCATTAGGCATTATAGACATAAACCCTTTATAACCATGGTTTAGAATTGAGATGACCCTATATGAAGCTGGACCACATGGGTCTTTACTGTCTTTAGGTATTATAGCCACCACCGCTGTTTTCCAGGATGTTAGTACCTCCCCCTCCTTTTAAAAAACTGCTAAACAAAACCTTCCAGATTTTTTTCACTCTCTTCCCTCCTATCTTCCAAACTTCAACCAGAATACCATCTGTTCCTGGAGACTTTCTGTAGATTGGTCATACATCATTATTTTGATCTTATCTACTCCTAGCTTAACTGTTAGTTGTTCAGCCTCATCTCTCTCTAACCTTAGCATATTTACATCTTCCATAAATATTTCCATTTGTGCTTTTTCATTCATTTATCCACTATTCTGCTTTATACACATCTTCATAACATTTCCAAAATATCTTTAATACATCTATAGGATCTCTGGCTATTTTAATTCTTACAGGCTCCCTATATTTGGCAACAACCCTTTCTACTTTCTGTTGTCTAAGTCATCATGCCAAAAGTCTTTGTGCTCTGGAGTTATTATCAAAAGAGTTGCTTAACATCAATCTTTCTAAACTCATGCATATTATCCAGGTGCTCCCTTATTTTCCCTTTAGCACTCTGCAACTGCCCCTCCACTAGTTTTGTAATATTTTGACCTTTGTCAGCCCATCTAAATAATTCTTATTACTTATTAACCAGATCTCATTTTCTTTTATTTCTACTCTATTTTTAAACTCCATTTTCATTTTATACCACTCAGCTGCGACTTCTGGAGTAATTTCTTTCCTCCCTAATAACTACTGGATAATTTTCACTACCCATTCCTAAAATTCCTCCCTCTTTAACAAGTAGGTGGGAAGCACCAGTGACGTTCTTCATATTGATCACTGTTGCCCTAGCCGTAGCTATATGGGTTGTATCCTGCCAAGGATATAACAGCCAGACAGCTTCCAAAGCTTCAGGGCATCTTCTACACATCCAAATTGTCAAGTGGTTTGAGCTGAGCTGACTAAAAGAAAAGTTTGGGAGTGAAGCCCTTCAGAGCTTCACTGCCACTGAAGAGTATGCTCTTCTGAGGCTTTTGAGAATTTTCGGTCAGCTTCTGCTTTCCTTAGCTGGATAGATAAGTTCCCTTTGGGGGGACCTTCTATTTCCTTTTTTTTTTTTTTTTTTACTGATCTTTTATTACTTTCCTTCAGAAAAGTTATTTTAAAGCTAGGAATGTTGTGTTTTAATGGATTATCTTGAGAATGTAACATTTTTAAATGAAGTACTCGTTTTTTCAATTTAAAAGTAGTGTTATCTAACTGATAAATGTTTTTCTGTGGAGAAATTATCTTTATTTTAATGTTGTGGGTTTACCATAGTGTTTGAAAGTGCTATTTAATGTATTTTTTTCTGTTAAAAAAAGTAATGTTTGAAGACTTGTAGTTTTACTGGCACTCTTGCTGTTTTTTCCCAGGATAGACGCACCATTTTCAGCTTAACCATGGAACAGATTATCACTCTCATGCTCTGTCCTTCTTCCAGCCACAAAAAGAAAAGTTAAACAGCTTTTGCAATCACAACAGGCTAGTAATTTGCCTCAGCTTCAGGTAGGTGACTGCAGCGTGGCCATTTGTTTACCTCACACCACTCATGTTTTACCCTAGATCCCTCTAGTGTAGTACCTACAGCTACTATGAATGGGGGGGGGGTTAGCCATGTCTTCTGCAACTGTTGGGGTCTCCTCAGTCCTGGGAGAGGGAACACGGAAGGTTTCCTTGTTGTGTCACAATGCTGTGTCCATCCCTGGGGAAGCAGTGACTGTAATTAGTAACATCGTTGGCCCCATTTTTCCTATCAAAAAGAAAGAGAATACCGAGTATGTTATCTGCTCCTCCTCAAAGTTCTTTGGATAAGAGTAGTTTGTTTATTGGGACTGCCTCAGCGTTTGATTCAGGCTATTGATCCTTCTTGTAGAGTATTTTCCAGTAAAAGACAAAGGACGCTTCCTTTCCTGAAGAGATTTGGAATCTGAACCAGAAGATGCAGGGACGGATTCAGAGTTTTGTCCTCAGCTTTCTGATTCATACTTGGAGGGGAGTTCTCATTCTGATTCTCCCTGTGTGTGTGTGTGTGTGTGGGGGTTCCTCTTACTCTGAGACTATTGCAAGAATGACCCAGTGTTTTCAGTAGGAGAATACTAAGGTTTCTCAGTCACTGAAAAAATACTATGAATTGTTACAGAAGAACTTTCAAGAACTTACACCCATTCCTCCTGTCCTGTCTGCTTTAGAGTATGAGTGCCTCACTGCCTGTAATGTTTCTGACAGATAACCAGCTATCCTTAAAAAGGCAGATGGGATGCATAAAGTCCCTCAGTCTTTTACACTGTTACATACTATTCCCAAACCTGACCCAGCAGCTATAGCCTTAGCAGACTCTTCTGCTACTAAGCACTTAGTCAATTCCAGTGCTACTCTTTCTAATAATACAGATGAAAAAATTATTGATAGATATGGGAAAAAGTGTATATTTCTGCAACTTTGAATTTCAGAATCTTAAATTGTCAGGCTCATATGTTAAAATGTATTCTGACATATTGTGAAAGTATGAGGAATACATTATCTACACTTTCTTCTTGTGAAGAAAAATTTGCTTTAAATAACTTAGTTTCTTCTACTGCACAGGTCACTACTTATTGTTTACAATGTGTGTGTGAGTCTGTTGATACTTCTAACAGGGCTATAACCACTAGTAAGGATTTAAGGAGGTTTGCTGGACTGCATACTCAGAACTTCAAAGATTATGTTAAAAATGAGATTTTAAATTCTCCCTTCGATAGAGATTTAAAGTTTGGCCTCTGCTGCAGAGGCAATCAAAAAGCATGATGAAAAAGACAGGCTGATCAAGGAAATCTCTAAGACTGTTCACCCCTCCTATTCCAAATTATTCAGGGTATTTTCTTTCCCCTCATCCAAATTTGGCTAAAAACAGAATAAGCAGTCTCAACAGAATTCAGAAAATAGATGCTTAAGAAGTGGCAAGGAGGTTCCAAAAATAGGCTTAAACCTCACAAAACCAAGGAAACTCCAAGTCTAAATGACTATTCAAGAGACTGTGACCCCACTCCTACCCTGGCCCTCTTTCTCTTCCAGAAAGTCTGAATCCCCATTTTTCTCTTTGGTAACAGATTACTTCAGACAAACTGGTTCTGAATATCATTCATCAGGGCTACAGATGGCAGTGGGAGGATGCCATTCCTCATCCAGCAGATCACACTTTTTTATTTTCTCCTGTTCTTCATCACATGCTGTGCCAAGGAGTGACAGAACTAGTTCCTCCTTCCCATGTGGGGAAAGGGTTTTATTCAAGGATGTTCCTAGTTCCAAAGAAATAAAACACTTGGAGACCAGTTCTGGATCTTTCTTCCTTAAACCTATTTGTGATAGTGTCCAAATTCAAAATGATGTCACTTCACAACCTCCTGGTAACAATAGACTTAAAGAAGCTTTTCATCACTTTCCTATTCATCTAGACTTCAGGCATTTCGTAAAGTTGTGTCTGTCTGTATCACATAATCGGTTCTCTGCCTTACCCTTTGGACTATCCAGTGCACAAAGAGTGTTCACAAAGTGTCTAGCTACAGTTATAGCTCATTGCAGGCAACAGGGTATCCACATTTTTCTGTACTAAGACGACAGGCTTATCTTTGCCAAGTCTTTTTCAAACGGTTAGGAATCTCTCTTTTGGGTGAGAGATCTCTAGTACAAGCCAGGATTCCAAGAGAACATGAAAAAGTCTTTCTGATGTCTTCACACATCAACTAGACATCTCATTTCATAGGTTCATAGGTAGGTACTAGGCTATCAGCCCTAGGGCCTATACAAGCCTAGCCAAAAAGGTACCCTGGCTTTCACCACCCAAGAAAATTATTTTCCTGTGCCTCTGTCGAGCAGAGCCACAAAGGTGATCCCCAGGGTGAATTTCCTATTTCCCATCCAATTATCAAGATTTTTCTTGAAGAGTGCTAATGAGGAGCTTTGTTTGATATAAATATGTAGTTTCTTCCATGTATGGGAAGTCTCTGGGACAGGAATCTATCCCTCTAGCATGTTCTGTTTATTGTGGTGACAAGGTTTAGGTCCCTAGTGTGTGTAGCTCAGAGGGATTGGGATTTCTTTAAGTGAAGCATGTCCAACAGCTCTGGGTTTGACATAGCTTTGTATGTTAGTCAGAGATCACCTCCATATGCGATGGAGTAAAGCTGGAGTTTTTTTAAACGGTCTGCGTAGCGCATCTGTTTGAGGCCAGTAATCCTTTTTGTGAGGTATTTCTTCGGCCTTTCCAGTTGTTGTAGATGTCTTGTGAGATACATACCAAAAAAGGTGCTATACTCTATAATGGGGTCTAATGAGTGACAAGTAGAGGGGAACAATGACCTCTTTTTACCTGGATGAGAAACCTTTTGTGATGAGGTGTGCCACGTAGAAGGATTTCCTGACGAACTGTGGTGATGTGATTATCAAAGGAGAGACTACTGCAGTTTTTACCAAAGGGGATGACCATGTACTTTTTGGTACTGAGCTTGAGCCCATGGCTTTGACACCAGGCATCTGTCTCAGTGAGGCCCTTTTGTAAGATGTCCACATTGTTAGGAGTCTCAATTATGGCTCCTAGTTTGCAATCATCTGCGAACTTCGTTAGCCAAAAACCTTCTGTGTTAGCCTGTACTTCAGAAAAGTAGATACCAAACAGGAGAGGGGACCTAGGACTGAATCCTGTGGTGCTCCACTTGTCAGTGGTCTGAAGTCGGATTTAGAGTCTGCTAATTTCACAGTGTGGGTTCTGTCAGTCAGCCAGTTCGCAACCCATCTGACATAGGGATTTATACCTAGTTTAGTGAGTTTGTCTTTAGTTCTACAGTGGAGGATGGTGTCAAAAGCTTTGCGAGATCTAGATAGGCTGTGTGAACCACCTTACCCTTGTCTACAGCTTTGGTGACTGCTTCAAAGAAGTCTATCAGGTTTAGGAGACATGACCTGCCTTTTACAAACCCGAACTGGGTGGGGTCCAGAGTTTGGAGATTACCAATGTCTTTGTTTAAAAGTTCCATGATGATACGTTCCATGGCCTTGCAGACCAGGCTCGTAAGGCTAATAGGGCGGTAGTTCCCAGGGTCCGTGGTGGCTCCCCCTTTGTGGAGTGGGATAACCGTCGCTGTGGGACATTCAGTGGGCACAAAGCTTGAGGTGAAGCTATGATTGAACATGGTGCTTAGGTGGGGTGACAGTTCATTTTGTAGTTCATGTAGAACGCAGCCTGGGATGTTGTCAGGTCCCATGGATGCTGTGTTCTTGGCTTTGGAGAGTGTGGTTTTTACCTGTGCAGCCGTGATTATAGGAACTTTGCATTCTTCTGGTATAGAGATGGGCCCTTTAGGGGGTGAGAGGGGGTAAAGTTAGCACTCAACCTATCTGCCAGGATGTTGGCAGTATTAGTTGGTTCTGTATATTTAGTGCCATTGTGCTGTAACTCAGAGCAGATCTGAGTGTTGCCATTGCGATTCTTGACATAGCTATAGAATGCTTTGTGGTTGTCTTTAGAATCAGTGGTGATTTTGTTTTCATAACTAGCTTTGGAGGATTTTATGAGGGATCTCAGCTTCTTACTGAGGCTGACCAGGGAGTTCCTCCAATCATGGGAGTTTACTCTTTTTTGCAACAGTTTCTTTCTTCTGTTGTAGAGTTTGTTTATGGCAGGGGACCACCAAATTGGCTTCCTTTTTTGGAGGACAGCATCATGGTCCTGTTAGGGATAGCATGATCCATACTCTCGTGTAAGTGCTTATAAAGTGCATTTGTGTAGGATTCGGCAGTCGTACCTCTATTGCCCGTCTGCATGGCTGTTGTGAAGTTTGCCACTTCTGTCTTAGGAAGTGTGAAGTTGGCTTTGGAGAAATTTTTCACGGTGGTTTCCCTAATGGGGGGTGGGGGTGGGATGTGGATGTTTATGCTGATTAGCTTGTGGTCGGATCTGACCAACAAGGAATTGACCTCTGGTGTGGAACACCAGTCACCCATGTTGGTAATAACCAGGTCTAGGATATTGCTACCCCTGATGCGGTGTGGATAAGTTGATCCAAGGCACTGGAATTTACGAATTCCAGAAAATGTTTAGCAAAAGAGTTGGTACATGAGTAGTTTTCCCAGTTAATGGTGGGGTAGTTAAAATTGCCCATTATTAGGGTGTTGGGTTGTACCCTAATATTTTCCAGTGTATCAAGAAATGAGGAGTGGGAATCCTTGGGCATGGTGGGGGATCTGTAGCAAGTTACAATTTGGACTGCGGTCCTGCCCAGAGTTAGTTGCATTTGGATAATCTCGGATGCATTATGCAGATCAACTAGCCTGGAGGTGTTGATATCCTTAATGAATATGGACACGCCTCCGCCTTTAGTGTTTCAGTCTAGGTTAGGTGGCCGAAAAGTGTGGTATGAAGTAATGCAGGGGTGCTCTCTGGAGCCTTGAACCAGGTCTCTGTCACTGCACAGATGTCAATGTTCTCTATTTTAAGGACTGCCTCGAGTGAATGCATTTTGAGATTTAGACTTCTAGCAATGAGCAGCATTACCCTCAGATTTTGCTTGCTTGTACCGGTTACAGTGGTGAATTTGTCATTTGAACCTTGACTAAAAAGGCACTATAGGGGTGGCAAGAGCCTTAGCCAGTATCCGGAATCCCAAGGGCGACAAGTGCAGGCCATCTCTGGCAAAGAATCGTGGTCTGTCGATCATGTCATCCCAGGCAGACAGATACTATATCCTCTTAGAATGACAGCAGAAGCTTAACCAATTGTTGAAATCAATCATGTTGTCCTTGTACTGTGGTATGATTCAGGGTGCTACTCGGGGCTAGGGCCATACCTGCCTGAGCTTTCAAGATCGGACAGCTCCTCCATGTCTCTTTTCATGTAGTCCAGGGAGGTAAGTCTCAGGTCATTCACACCAACATGGACAATGACAGAGTCATATTTGTACTTGTTGTGGAGTGACCTGAGTGCGTGCGTTATGTAGCGGATCCTGGCACCTAACAGGCAGCTGACAGTAACTTTCTCCTTGTTTAACCTTAGCCTGGTGAGTGAAACATCAGTGCGCCTGACTATACAGCCACCTATGACTAGGGTGTTGGGTACGTTGTTATGCCTTATGGACTGTGGTTGAGTGGACTGAGTTTGTGGGCTATGTGTCATTTGGGTTGTGTTGGGGGTGGAGGTTAAGTTTCTGCTTTGGAGGTCTCTGATGCTTGAGCAGATTTTTATTGAGAGCTCTGCGAATGTAGATGTGTGTTTTGTGTTGCTATGTGTGTGTTTTGGTGGTGTAGGTTTTGAGGGACTATGTGATGAGTGTAGTGTGGTGTAGTGCAAGTGTTTACCTACTCCTCTTGACTGTCTAGTCCAGTCTTGGGTGAAGAGAGCTTTGCTTCAGGTTTGGCTGTATAAGTGCATCTCTCACAGGTTGTAGTGTTGAGTGGTAGGAGGAGAGGGTTGTCTGTGTACATGAAGCAATTGCTGCATTGTCCCAAGATGTCCAGATTCATCAGGTAGACAGGGGAAAACACCGGGAGCTGACCCTTAGACACGCCTGGATAGCGGCTTATTTATTAAGTACTAAAAACTGTTTTCCTCTAGACAAGTGAGGAAAGTTGAGTGCTGTAGTAATTTGTAGCTTATTTAGTGCTTACAACGAGTTCTGAACAAGTGCTGAGCTCAAAGAAACAGATCTGAGTGCTAAAACTAAAAAATCTGGATAATTCTAAGGGCAAATTTGAAGAGCAGACTTTATGGTGCTGAGTTATTAGTTTAACCCTAGCTAAGTGGCTATGCATAAAGTGCATTTGTTTTATATAACAGTAGCAAATGAGCAAACTGATTTAAACAAATTAACCAATTAAAAGCTAAAAACTGAGCTGCGTTCCAGCAATCTTCAATCAGACAAGTTCTAACTGCACACTCCTGCCACTAGGGTGAAGGGGAACCTTCTTTAAAAAAAGATGGTCTGGATTAGTGCTCAAGTTATACAAACAAAGCTAGATTCAGCAGGTCTGAATTTAGTCTATGCTACAGCAAACAAGGCATACCAATTTCAGAAAGAAACAGTACAAATAAGCAGGCACAATAAGCCTTTAACCAGAAACTCCCAGCTCAGAAGGGCAGAATCTGCCCTCTCCTCCCACAAGAGTGCAGACCACACCTTCTTATTAACTTAATAACTGGCCCAAAGCCCAAGTGCTTAAACCAGAACTAATATACTTTTAGAATAACAGACACTAAGCCTGCAATCAGCAACTCCCAACTTAGAAGAATGTAAGCTACCTGTCCTGCCACAACGGTGCAGACCACAAACCTTCTTAATGTAAAAAAAGCTAGTCTGAAGCCCAAGTGCTTCAACCAAAGGCTTAGAATAACAGTTACAATTTAATCAAGCTACTAACAAGCAGCAATAAATGCAGAATAAATACAATTGAGTACTTTTAAGAAGAGGCAAAAGCAAAATAAAGTGCTTTTTTTAGTAAAGTGCAAGGAGAGAGGAAGGAGGAGCAGAAGAAAAATTCAAGATTAATAACCTAAGTGGGTTGGCCTTCTCAAATGTTCTCTACGTGGAGTGAACACCAGACTGGGAGGGGTGTCCCAGATCAAATTTACAGTAGGGGCAGGCAACTGCAAAGCCACCAACTATAACAACACTACAAGGCTTGGGTGAGGGGAAGGGGGAAAACTGTTTCAGGACAGATGAGAAACATAAAACAATGCCAGAAAATATATAAAATAATTCAGTCAATTAAGACAATGCAGAACTCTGAAACGTTAAAATGCCAAGAAATATACTTATCAATCAGCGATGTATTTCCAGATTGTTTGAGAATCACACTTCAGCCAGAACACCAAGAGTTTCCAACAGTGTCAAACAGCTTTTCCTCCACAGGAAAATCTAGATCTTTATTTAGATCTATTTCTATGATTTTCCACTCAGATGTCAGTCATTGTGAGGGAATACCTCAGGATTTGGGGTCTCATGGCATCTATGATTCTCATGATACCCTGACAAGGCTCCACATGAGAAAGATACAGTGGTATCTGAAATCTCTTTGGTCCCAGCATCAACACCCTTTATCTCATAAGATCCCAGTACTGGGGTTTGTCATAGGTAGGTATTAGGCTATCGGCCCAAGGGCCTAAGTAAGCCTAGCCAGCTTCCATAGCTTACGCCACCCAATAAAGTTATTTTTCTATGCCACTGTCCAGCAGAGACAAAGAAGTGATCCCCGGGGTGTATTCCCTATTTCCCATCCACTCATCAAGATTTTTCTTGAAGAGTGCTAATGAAGAACTTTGCTTGACATAGATGGGTAGCTTGTTCCAGAGTATAGGAAGTCTCTGGGACAGCAATCTATTCCTCCAGCGTGTCCTGTTTATTCAGGTGACAAGGTTTAGGTCCCTAGAGTGTGTAGCTTGGAGGGATTGGGATTTCTTTAGGTGTAGCATGTCCAACAGCTCTGAGTTTGACATAGCTTTACATGTTAGGCAGAGATGACCTCGGAGTAGGCGATATGCTACGGAGTAAAGCTGGAGTTTTTTGAGGCGGTCAGTGTACGGCATTTGTTTGAGGCCAGTAATCCTCTTTGTGAGGTACTTCTGTGGCCTTTCCAGCTGCTGCAGATGTCTTGTGAGGTACATTCCAAAAAGGGCGTTGTACTCTATAATGCGTCTAATGAGTGATGAGTAGAGGGGAACAATGACCTCTTTTTTCCTGGATGAGAACCCTTTTATGATGAGGTATGCCACGTAGAAGGACTTCCTGACTACTGTGGCGATGTGACTATCAAAGGAAAGACTACTGTCCACCTAGGTCCCAAGGTCTCTTATCACGCATTCGTTGTTAAGTAGATTGCTGCCTATGTGGTAGTTCATGGGTACACAGTTTTTACCAAAGGGGATGACGCTGCACTTTTTGGCATTGAGCTTGAGGCCATAGCTCTGACACCAGGCATCTGTCTCAGTGAGGCCCTTCTGTAGATGTCCACATCATTTGGGGACTTGACTAAGGCTCCTAGTTTGCAGTCATCTGCGAACTTCATTAGCCAGAGGCCTTCTGTGTTAGCCTGTACTTCAGAGAAGTAGATACCAAACAGGAGAGGTCCCAGGACGGAACCCTGTGGTACTCCACTTGTCACTGCTTTGAGGTCAGATTTGGAGTCTACAACTTTTACAGTGTGGGTTCTGTCAGTGAGCCAGTTGGCAACCCATCTTGTGACGTAGGGATTTATACCTAGTTTAGTGAGTTTAGCTATAATTCCAGAAAAATAATCACTTGGTGGAAACAACAGACATCCTTAAATCAAGGTCCTCCCCCCTTTTCCTTCCCTGCTCCAAAAGGGTCAGTCACAGATGCTTCGGGTTTTGCTTGGGGAGCAGTTTCAAGACAGACAAAAGGGGGTGTGAGACACCAAGGAGAGATACAAACACATAAATATCAAGGAGATGCTTACCCTGATCAAGGCACTCAATTTTCTGAACTATCATTCATCCCTAGGACCTCTTCAAGTGGTTACAGACAATACCACAGTGATGTGGGACATTGACAATCAAAGGGGAACCAGGTCGGACCCCTTTACAGACTAGCCAAGTCAGCTTGGGATATAGCTTCACAGCACAATCTCACTCTACAGGCATCTTACTGTCCATCACAGCAAAACTGTGTGGCAGACAAACCAAGCAGAAACAGGGCAGGCCGTCATGAATGGAAACTAGATCCGGGGGTCTTCTAAGATTTGATCCATCTGTGTGGAGTTCCTCAAGTAGACCTCTTTACCTCCTCTCTGAACAATCAACTTGCAAAATTCTGTTCCAGGACTCCATGCAAGAAGGCCTGGAAGACATATGCCTTTTCTTTTCTTTGCACAAGAATGTTCCTATATGCCTTTCCACCCTTTCCACTACTATTCAGGATACTTCTGAGATTTCAAAGGAATCCCCCAAGATAAATCTGGTGACTCCCTTCTGGCCCAGTCAACTGTGGTTCTCCCTTCTTTTGGAAATGGCCAGAGCAATTACCACAAACTTTCTCACAGCATGGTTCTACTCACACAAAAACAGGAGTGCCTGATACATCAATAATCTTCAACTGACTGCCTGGATAATACAGTCTTAATTCCTTTTAGGCACTTGTTTTCTGAGGATGCGTAACAAGTACTAATGGAGGCAAGAAACCCTGCTACTAGACAACCATATACTAGCAAATGAAAAAGCTTTTCTAGTTGGTGCCAGCAACATAACCATCACCCATTCAGGGCTAGCTGTTCTCTGATTTTATAATATTTGTGTGAGTTACTACCTTGTGGACTTTCTAATTTGTCTAGCAAGGTTCATTTATTGGCTATTTCAGCATGTCTGCCCATGCATCCTTCTCTTTCGAGGCAGTCACATGTGAAAATGTTCTTGAAAGGGGTTTTGCATAAAAGGCTTCCAAGTAAACCAGTGCCCCCTTTGGGATCTTAATTTTGTATTACAGAAACTAACACTTGCTCCATTTTAATCGGCTAATCTGGTTGACTTGAGGTTCTTAACATGGAAAACAGTTTTACTGATTGCTCTGACCTATACAGGAAAGTTATCTGAGCTTCAATGGTTAGTCAACCCTACCTTATTTTCCACAGTAACCGGGTTTCTTAGGAGAACTAATCCTTCTTTTATGCCTAAAGTGGCATCAGAGTTTACTTTTAAGTCAAACTATCCATCTTCAACAAGTCACCAAAGTACTACCATGACTAGGAATAACATGTTTATAGTTGCAGTCCCTTTTATTCAATAAAATAGTAAGCACATTCGGGTTTTAACCAAACCCTTCATCAGACAAACTATCCATCTCCCCATTTTCTTTCCTGAACCTAAAAATGAATAAGAAAGGATACTCCATACCTTGGATTTCCACAGACAATCAAGCACTGTCTTGACAGAAGTAAACCTTTGAGATCATCGGATCAACTGTTCATGTCTTGTGAAGGTAAGAGGAAGGGAAAACTGGTTTCAAAACAGACTAAATCCAAACGACTGTCTAAGGCTATTAACTTTTGTTATACACACCATGACAAATCTATTCAAAGCAGGGTCAAGGTCCACTCTACAAGGATCTTGGCTTCTTCTATGACTTTTTGGAAAGGATTAGATTCTAGAGGTATTCTAGCAGCTGCTACTGTACATATTTTTACAAGCTCTGTAAGCTGGATTCCTTCTCTATGCCTAGATCATGCTTTTCTAGGACCATTCTACAGGGACTCCTTCTCCTGCCATCTCCCAAATATAGTTAGCTATGGTAATCTACCCATATAGCTAAGGTAATTATCAATATGAAAAACACAGTACAGAGTTGTAAGCTGAAGTTACCATAATAGTAGATGTTCGAATGATCACTGTTGCCTTCTCTCAAGCCCCCTTGTTTTTTGGTGTGTTTCATTGTGCCAGGATGTGGACTTTTATTTTTTGTTATTCTTAGCCTGGTCCTTTTTAGGGCTCAGCCTCCTCCTCTAAAAGTGCTCAATTAAATGGACAAGTGCCTGTGAAATATAATTTCTATCACGTCTATCCCAGTTATTGTATCTTGGGGAATAATATGTATACATTCTCTCGGAGTTCTTGCTATGGAATTCATGTCTTTCATACCAAATATTTTCATAAATCTCTTCAGAAATCTGCCCTCTTTTGTTATATTTTCTCTTCTAGGCCCCCCAGATATATCCTCATTTTTGGAAAACAAATTCCAGTCCCCGCCTTTAAGTAATATTCCCTGCTGAAAGCTGATTATTTCTCCCAAATTTTTTAACCTCCAAAACAGCAGTTTTAGGCGGAATATAAATACATTCCAGCATAATCCTCATCTCTTGTCGGTAGCCCCTTACTACTGCAAATCTGCCATTATTGACTTTTTCCTCTACTATCACTAATAGAGCTCCTCTGGTAATTAATATAAGTACTCTTCTTTTCCTTTGCCCTTTATATTCCGTAGAATATCCATCTTGAAAGCCTCTCTTTATCAAATTCACATGCACGTTCTTTCCAAATATGTATCCTGTTAACACTGCTATTTGCACTTTGCATTTCTTAATATAATTAAGTATTCTTTCCTTTTTGTCTATACCCGTGAGACCATTAACATTCCAAAATATGAAAAAGTCACCATTATGGTGAAAACTCATTATTCCTACCTATTACATATGGCAGCTTTTTTAAATGTCTGATTTCACATTTTGTGAAACATACACCCATTAATGTTTAGCAGGTTAATCATTTATACATTTTTTTATCGTCGACATTGGAATCTATGTCACATTTTACAACTGTTTGCTTCAAATAATGAAGTTTAACCCCCCCCCCCACATAGAAACATTTGTGTCAAACAGACAGCTGATAATGCAAGCCCTAGTTTACCTGAAATTAAGGTTATCCATGCTAAGACTCATGTTACTGCCTGTGCTTCTACTTACACTACTTGGTCTGTTCTTTATTCCCTCTCCCCACATATGAAAACTACTTACATATTTTCATAAATCATTAACTTTTAACCATGTTAAAAAAAATTACCGAACCCACAGATATTGCCAACATTCTGGCAGACAGGTTCAGTGCAAAATTTCTCCCCTCCCTCACCTCCAAAAGAAGAAATACTCATCCCAGCTGAATGTAACCTCCCTGTCATCTCTGATGTCCAGGTGAAAACCGCCCTCAGCAAAGCAAAAAACACAGTATCTATGGGACCTGATGGTATCCCCGGCTGCGTGATACGTGAACTCCAAGAGGAGCTAAACCCGCATATAAAAATGCTATTTAACCTTAGTCTTACTACAGGATATGTACCTGAACACTGGCGTACAGCAACAGTGGTCCCACTCCACAAGGGAGGCTCCACTACAGACCCTTGGAACTACCGCCCCATAAGCTTGACCAGCCTGGCTTGCAAAGCTATGGAAAGAATTATTATGGAACTCATAAACAACGACATTGGGGACCTACAGACACTTGATCCCACCCAGTTCGGCTTTGTAAAGGGCAGATCCTGCCTTTTGAACCTGGTTGACTTTTTCGAAACAGTCACTAGAGCCATTGATGAGGGCAAGGCAGTCCATACAGCCTACCTAGACTTGGCTAAAGCCTTCGACACAATACCCCACTCGGGGATCATAGATAAGCTAAACAGCTTAAATGTAAATCCATATGTCACAAGATGGGTTGCAAACTGGCTAAAGAACAGAACCCATAAAGTCAAGATTGCGGGAGCCATGTCAGACTCAAAGCCAGTCACAAGTGGTGTCCCACAGGGCTCTGTCCTGGGACTCCTCTTGTTCGACATTTACTTCTCAGATGTGAAAGCAAACATGGGAGGGTTGTGGCTGACGAAGTTCGCAGATGACTGCAAACTAGGCGCCATAGTCGATACACCAGCTGACCCATACATCCTACAGAAAGGCCTCACCGAAACGGACAACTGGTGCCGGAATCATGGCCTTAAACTGAATGCCAAGAAATGTATAGTCATCCCCTTTGGGAAAAACAAAGTACCCACAAATTATCACATAGACAGTAACCCACTGAGTACCGAAAAATAATCAGAGACCTGGAGACCCAAGTTGATAGTGACCTCTCATTTGACACCCACGTTGCCAAAGTGGTTAGAAAGACTTTCTACCTTGCCCACCTTATCATGAAGGGGTTCACATAAAGATCAAAGGAGGTCATCGTGCCCCTGTACTCCTCTCTTATCAGGCCCATGATTGAGTACAGTGCCCCATTTGGTATGTACTTCACCCGGCACTTACAACAGCTGGAGAGACCCCAGAAGTACCTCACCAAGAGGATCAAGGGTCTCCAACATATGTCATATGCTGCCAGGCTAAAGAAACTCCAGCTCTATTCAGTAGCATACCGCCTGCTCAGAGGTGATCTGTGCCTGACGTACAAGGCCATGTCCAACCAGGAATTGATGGACATGCTCCACCTCAAAAAATCAAAATCCATAAGAACCACGAAAGCCAAAGATTTAAACCTCAGTACAAACATGAATAGAACATGCTGGAGGGACAGATTCATAACTCAGAGGCTTCCCATACTCTGGAACAAAATCCCAGTCCATGTTAGGCAGAGACCCTCATTGACTCTCTTCAAGAGAAATCTTGATGAGTGGATGGGAGATTGTAGGTTTACCCCGGGGGTCACCCCTGTGTCGCTACTTAACAGAGGCACAGCAAACTAATTTTAATAAGTAAGGGGGTCTTCAATGTGTCACTACTAGACAAAGGCACAGTATTCTAAATTTATTCTATACACCTTAGTACCACTACATGGGGTGGTGAAAGCCACATCTCTAGGGCTAGGCTTGCAAATGCCCCAGGGCAGACAGCCTAGTACTAAACTATGAAGAAACCAGTGTTACGACTTTTACTGCCCTATTAGCAGTTTGCCTCTATGGAAAAGTAGGAGAAAAAAGACAAATTGAAAAAAATATTGCTAAAGGAAAACTTTTCATTATATTCAGTGTTCTCATATTTGCTTGTTTCTGATTACAATTTGTTATTAGCCTAAACCAGGGGTCTTAATCCAGACATTCACCCCTGCTGAAGTAAGCAAAAACATATTAGCTCTATATTTATTGTGATCTATGTCCTTTTACACCAACCTCAATAAATCAAGATTATAGCCTAGTAATTTAAACATGCTTTTGTCTAGTATTTTTTCTCTTTTTACACTATATTGCTTACATTTCTTAATACCAAAAAGGTTTATCCGCGGTGGTGCAGCAGTAGCGTTGTCGCCTCAAAACAAGAGGTTCTCCCATTTCATTCTCGGCTGGAGCGCGGGGAGTGCCTTCTGTGTGGAGACTGCATGTCCTCCCCACGGTTGGGTGGGCATTCAAAAGACGTGTGTAAATGGGCGTGTCTTCGTTGAAGGTTGAATGTCGAGCTGGCACCTCGGCGTTCGTGAAAATCTACTGCCAATCATTAGCAGACCGGAGTTCCACTGTGGCGACCCCTAACCGGGAAAAGCCGAAAGACAACAACAAGAAAGAAAGAAAATGGAAGGAAAAAGGAAAAAAGAGAGTACCTGTTTGCTTTAACAACTTTATCACATATAAGAACTAAAATGCTTTACTATAAAATATGCAATTTATATTGTGAAAAGTTTCATAGAAATACTGTTAAGAAAAAATGTTTTACTTATAGTAACCTCTTTCCATCCTCCTCCCCCTCCCTTCAGAGTCCTTCCAAACAAAAAAAACATGAAGTAAGGCAAGTGACATTTAGTTCCGGAAAAGTTTAACAAAGTCAACAAAAGTCCAATCTTTCCACTTATTCTTATATGGCTGCGCTTGTCAAATGTGATTGATGCTATACATTCTCACATTTATTCACTAATTTTGTGTTGCTGATCTTCATCCTCTTAATCTCCATCTCCCAAATCCAGACAGCTGTTCAAATCCACAGTACTCCTGATTCTTCTGGGCAAATCCTGTGCTTTTCACGGTCTCTCGATCATTTTCCTTTGGAAAAGTGGAAAAAGCTTCACTGGCAAAGTCTCTCCTTGTGCTTTATTATAAGAAGAATGAGAAGTAAAGTCCCCTTCTGCTTGATGGCGCATTTTTTTTGCTGAGCAAACATTTGCATTTCTTCCTTAACTTGTCTGTCCTGCATTAAAGAATGACATTGATCCCACAGGAAAAAATATTCTGAAGACAGCTGGATATAGCAGTTTGAATCTCACACCTGCCTCTCGAAACTCCCTGATTACTGGAATAAATTTGATTCTCTAATACATGGTGTACAGTGAATAATTATTTTACACAGTCTACTGTCTCCAACTTTAAAACTTTGTCCTTTTGCCACAGTTTTGTCAAGAGCAACTCTTTCTGCTGGTAGGTTAGCATCTTTACTGTAAAAGGTCTTGGCTGTTTTCTAATGGCCATATCTGCAGCATACACCTTTCAATTAACAGTTCCTGCTGTGGAATATCAGTCTAGTTGCTTATTTGTTGGACCTGCATAAACTTAATGCAGCTTGTTCCTTCTAGTTTATCTGGTACAATAGAAAAATCTAAATCTATTTTACCTGCCTGCTCTGTTTTGTAATTCTACCAATTTTTTTGAAACATCTCTTCTTAAGCAGTCTCATACTCAGCCAGCCCTATCTTCATTTCAACCTCTGATTTTTGCAGTTTTATTATCTGAATATCTATTTAAAGCTTCTTGCATTTTCCAGCCTTTTTTACTGGAGTCTGTGTACTCATTCAATGTTTTATTTTTAATCAGCTCTAAGCACGTTTGATTTTTTTTTCATCTACATTACTGGAAGCCATGTCTTTCACCAAAGCTGGAGCTTGAGCTGCTTTTTGCTGAACATCTGCAACATTCTTCCCAATTAGCATTTCTTGTCACCTTTTCTAGTTGATTTTCTTTCAGGATCTCCTAGTTTCTTCATTACAGGCATCCAGCAAGTATACTTATTTGCCAGTAACTGAATTTAATTCAGATTGACAGTATCTCTGTCTGCAGTTTGTCACTTTCTGTTTTCACATTATGAAAGCTGAAGTTAAGCTGTTGATTAGTGTGCAGCCATCTTGAAAATCCCCATAATCTAACTGGTTTATACACCCACCTTAATTTCATTTTCTTTTTTTTAAAACACCCTTATTGAATTATCATTTGTGACACAGGCAAATTTACAGTTATACAAAAGTAATCAAACGGTATTAAATTAACATTAACAAACGTTATACGTCACATAATATTGCTATATACCCTAGGCAACATTACATAAATTATTTAATTCCAGGCCCTTTTTTAAACAAGAAACATCTTTATTAAACCATCTCTTGGAACATAAACAATCATACAAATTATATAAATGAAAACAAACCACACCGACACAGTCCTAGCTGCAAACATTTTACATCACAAACCATACTAACACACTCCCAGCTGCAAATATTATATATCACTTATAATCTACTCAGTCATCTTCAGTCAAACATTACATAGCTCATTTAAGTCCTGCCTTCTTTTAAACCTCATTCCTCCCCTGTATGTATTGTTCCCTCAATTCCCATTTTTTCTGTGTAGTTTGCTCCTACCCTTTTCCTAAAGATCTTAATTCCAGTTGTTTTATCTCTGTTACTATATTCAATATTTAAAATATAGTTGGTTTAGATTTTGATTTCCATTTTCTAGTAATTGCTTTTTTGGCAGCCACTGTAATTAGACACAGCAAGGCCTTACCATGCCTAGGCAATTCCGATTCTGTATCACAACTCAGAAAAATCATCTCCCTCGTCACACCAATCTGCCAACCCAGCATCTCTGACAGTGCATCCCACAAGGAATCCTTAAAGTCCGCCAACCCACCACATTCCCAGAAAATATGTTCCCAAGTACATCCTTCTTCCCAGTCACACTTCTAACATTGGCTGTCTACCTGAGGAATCTGGAGTCTACTTGGGGTATAAAAACATCTATGTAAACATTTCCAAGCAAAAATCCTAAATCATCTAGATTTTGTTGCATATTTGGGAGAGTTGCATATATCCTCCCATTGTTTCTTTGCGATTTGCTTATCCAATCTCTCTTCCCAATCCTTTCTAACCTCCTGTGATTGATTCTTATAGTTATCATGCAATAGTTTATATGCTCTATAATTATTCCTTTTTTAATGGCAGCTTCTGTTCTAGAATCTACTAAAAACTTGATCAGTGTTGGTCTTTTGTTTAGGACCTCCCTATTTCTTTCTCTTTGCATATATTCTGATATCAATCCTTGATAGGGAAGGCAATCTCTAACCTGCAGTCCAAATAAATTCTTGGCCTCTTCCCATTCTATTACCTTTCCCTCTCTAGTTATTTGCTCACAATACTTGGTTCTTTTGCCAGTTTTCTCCAATAAATTCCAGCCCCCTCTTGCCTATTATCTATATCCCTAATTGCAGTTATCTCTATTGGCAGAAAAATCTTATTTCTCCATTCCCATGTTAGCTTAGTTCTACTTTCTACTACTTTACGGATATAATCTTCTGTATGATTACTGTTATTCTCCTTAAAGTCCTGCATCCAAAACCTCAGTCTCTCCTTGTTTCTTGAGCTTCCCCCTTGCTTCAACATCATCCTTTTCCACTTTGAATTATAGTTTTCTGCTTGTGCTATGTATAGGAGCCTTAACTGTGTAGCTCTGAAATACTCCTTCAAATTGGGTAATCCCAATCTGCCCTGTTCTACTGAAAGAATCAGCTTATCCCACTTGACTCTTGCCGATTTCCCATTCCAGATAAAGTCCTTCAACTCCTTATTAATTGCTACCACAACTTCTTCTCTGGTTGATAAAAATATGCTTCACCTGTGTATAAGACTAAAGGGACTAAAAACATTTTGACTGCTTGCAACTTACTATCCATAGCCATATAACAAAGCTTCAATTTTTTTCAGTTTTTGTATTATCTTTTGTTTTGTCTCTTCCCACATATTATTAGCTGCCATACCAGAATTATTTTAATCCATACTCCTAAATATTTAATTTTATCATGTACTCGTAAATATGGATACTGCTGGACCAATTCGTGTGCAGGTACATAATTTACCGCTATTGCCTTTGTTTTAGCTTCATTAACTTTGTCTCCCAAAACGATTTGAAACTGTCTCGAAATATTACACAACACTGTAATTTCTCTTTCTGGTTCTGTCAAGTATAAAATAATATCATCTGCAAATGGAGTCAGCTATTCTTGACTACCATACCAATTATATCCTTGAATTTCTGAGTCCCTTATTATCTTTGCCAATGGTGCTAAATACAATGCAAATAAAGGGGGATGAGGGCACCCCTGCCTGGTTCCTCTGCTCAAGCAGAGATTATCAGGCAGGACCCTGCCTACTTTAATTTTCTCCTCTGATACCTCATCCTTGTAATCAATCTTAAAATTTTTTTCAGGAAATGCAAATGCTTTCATTGCCCAGTTCATAAAGTCCCAGCTTACTCTATCAAATGCTTTATCTGCATCAAGACCCACCAACAACAATGCTATATTGTTACATTTTGCTTCTCTCTGGATCATCAGTGTTCTGTTAATGTTGCCAAATGTTTGCTTCCCCTACACTAAACCACACTGATCCATATCTATCAATTTTGGCATTACTTTTGTCATTCATTTAGTCATAATAGAAATGAACACTTTATAATCATGGTTTAGTATTGAAATGGGCCTGTATGAAGCTAGGACTAATGGATCTTTACCCTCTTTAGGTATTACAGCTACCACAGCTTTCTTCCAAGATGTTGGTACTTCTCCTCCTCTTAAAATAGGGTTAAACAAAACCTTCCAGATCTTTATCAGTCTTTTCCCTCCTAGCTTCCAAATTTCCACAGGAATATCAACTATTCCTGGGGACTTTCCTGTACATTGGTTATACATCACAATTTTATCTCATCTCCTCCTATCCTAACAATTAGTAATTAAGCCTCATCTACCTCTAACTTTGGCATATTTAATTCTTCCATAAACATTTTCATTTGTATATCTTCTTGATTTCCATACTTCTCAGCTTTATACAGCCTTTCATAGAATTACTGAAATATTTCTAATACCCACCTTAATTACAATAGCATTCAATTTAAATAGTTGCAAACTTATGCAATTCATTCTACTTGGGTGTTACTTCCAATGTGTGTGCAACTGCTTTTAGGTACTATGAATCCTAAGCAAGATTCTCACAACTTGTGTAAGCTGCCTACTGCAGGTAGGTCAATTCATACAACAGTGAAGAAAATAAGATTCAGATGTAGCTATGGCAGCAATGAGAAATGCATCATTATTAGCACATTAGATATCATGCTTGTTTAACACTGGCATTGTCAGACATGACATCAGTAGTGCTATCCCTGGTGTCCCATGCATTACATTGGCAAAGGTACCCTCCAGCGCACAGACATACACACACACACACACACATAACCAACAACAAATAAGCTCCTTCCCACAGTCAATCACACATACAGAAATATTCACCCATTCACCACAGAAACACAAACACACACAAGCGTGCACATACACACCTGACTTTCCCTGGCCTAATCCTTCTAGTATGACAATACAACTGCATACATTAATCTGGCTTCATTCATACCCCTAAAGACAAGGGCACACATGTCCACACACTTACACATACACATCCCACTATTACATCTTCGCTGAACTTACCTGCACCCTGACTGCTTCCATAGGAATGAATGGGTGATCATCATCTTTTGAGGGCATTCACTTTTTCTCCTCTAACAATGGAAAATTATGTAATTGTGCAATTCTCGGAATTACATGGCAGTGCAAATCCGGGGCCACAGGCATTTCTGGGAGGAGCACATAGCTAATTAGCATTACTTCTCTCCCAGATTACAGTATTAGCATGCAGCAAGACCAACAGGAATGCCCTCTGTGCTGAAGCCTCTGCCATTGGGAAACCTTAGTGGAAGGGTGGTATAATCACAAAGGGTTACCACAAGTGGAAACCGGCCATGTTAAGGCTTCTGGCTTGTGAAAAGCCTTCCTGGATCTCCAGTTGGGTCTGATTTCACACTTACAGCTGTTAGCTTTTCCTTTCTCATGTTTCCGTTTTGCCACTCCCTTTCTATAGATTTCATAAGATATTTTTTAAATAAAAATGAAATTTGAACAGCATTACTATAACTTCTTACCACTTTGCTCTGCTAAGGTCGCTAGCACATTTGCAGCTGCCCGAAAAACTTCTTTGGATGAATGGTGCACCAACATAGCAGCCATCACCTGCCGATGTAAGGGATACCTGTTTTAAACACAGAACATAAATCACAATATGTTAATGCGTACACACAATTCCTACTTATCTTGCCATTACAACAATTGACTTTGTTCCTTGATGTTTGACCTGTAAAACCTAATGAAGAGGTTTAAACACATAAAAAACTATGAATAATTTCCAAATGATGTGAAGTGCACAAAACTTTGATAATAAACATTATTTAATTACTTTTTAAAATGTTTAAAATATTAACAAGTAGTAATCAGTGTTCACTACTGATGGATCTGCTTAATACCATAATATATTCCACATCAGTCATGAAGTCTCCCGCCCTTACCAGACAGGGTTATTATAGGTTCATAGATTAGTACTAGGCTAACTGCCCTTGACAGCCACTTTAAGCCTAGCCAATCACCCCATGTGAGAATCAAACCCTGCACTTTGTATGTATAAGGTAAACACCTTAACCATTATGCCAACCTCCCACCCCCATGCATGCAGACTGAACAAACCCCAAAAACAAACTCACCTGATGGAACCATACATTCAACAACCTTTATAATATAAGGAAAATAATTTTGACTAAAAGTAAGAAGACTAATTCTCAGAATGTTTCTGCCCTTGTCACTGAAATAAATAACTCAGAAGCTTAATAAAATCTACCAAAGCCAAGTTTGAGGCTAAAACAGCAATCCAAGCCAAAGGCAATCACAAGGCAGTTTTTAATTATGTTCATAATCTCAAAATCAAAACACAGTAATGCTCTAAGCATATTATGAACAATATTACCTACATTGAGGCTGAAGATATATAGTGAACCTATTTGTTGAAAAATTTAGCTCTAAGTTTACTTCTCTCTCCCCCTCTGTTCGTCCCTCAAGATATACTAACACTGGCTCACCTCTGGCTATCACACAAGTTCATGTCCTAAAAGTGCTATCAAAACTAAAAATACCACATTGTTGGGTCCTGACAATATCCATGGATGTATCCTAAATAGCATGACGCATGACTTAGCCACACCCCTAACAACACTGTTCAATCTCTGCCTCCATACAGGTTTTGTACCTAGCAAATGGAGAACAGCTACAGTCATTACCATGCACAATCAAGGACTTTCCACACACCCAGGCAACTACAAACTCATAAGTCTGACCAGCCACCTATACAAAGCCATGGAGAGAATTACTATGAAAATAATCAATCAAGACATAGGGAACCCCCAAACACTGATCTGTCTCAGTTTGGATTTATCATGGGCAGGTCATGCTTACTCAACCTGGTGGATTTTTTACTTAAAAGGCCCCCAAAACAATGGATGAATGCAAAATGGCTCGCAATATATACTTTGACCTGGCCAAAGCATTTAACACAATTACCCACTAAAGCATTGCAGAAAAACTAAATAAACTGGGAATAAACCCCTATGTTACCCACTGGATTGCCAAATGCCTCACAGATAGGAAGCAGGAAATGAAAATAAGGGGAGTTACCTCCACAAGTAGACTAGTCAACAGTGGTGTCCTCTGGGGTTCTGTGCTGGGACTTCCCCTGTTTGGCATCCTTTTGTTCTGAAGTAAAAGGAAACATTAAAGGACTCTGGCTAATTACATTTGCAGATGATTGCAAGCTAGGAGCAGTCACTGAATCCCCATATGATTTAGCCATCCTGCAAGGTTTGTCCCAAATAAATAACTGATGTCAAAATCATGGATTGAAACTAAATGCCAAAAAATGCATTATTAATAATAGATAACGGGTTATTGATTTCAACAATTTCCGTTTTTTAGTTATTCAGATTATTCAATTTATTAACAATTATTAATAATTGTATAATATTTTTTAAATACAGTTTCACAAGAATTTTTAAATTATAGTCATAGTGTTACATATATTTATATAAAAGTACATTGATATAAATTAATATGTGTAATTAAAATGAAGTAATGCATGTATAGGCACAAAAAGCAAATGGTAGGTAGTACTTCTCGCCGTTTGGCGGTTTTATACCTTAATTGATTAATTGTCTCAAGCACACCTTATGCATAAAGTGTTGCATTATGCAGTTGAATTTGTCTGATGAAGGCTGGATTTCACAGCCGAAAGCGCTCACCTAATAAATTTCTTTTATTATTTCTTACTGACTGTCCGTTTGATTGCTTAGTGCTTTTGGATCTATGAAAACAGAAATTGACAAAAAGGACTGAAAATGAAATTTTTTTTTTTTTTGGTAAAATTCAGTTACTGGCTAGTAGATACACTGCCTGGATACCAGCAAAAAAGAAATCTAGAAAACCTAAAAGAAAATCATCTAGAAAAAAGTTGTTCAACAAAAAGCAGTTCATGTTTCAGCTTTGGTTCAAGAGAAGGCTTCCAGTAATTTAGAGGAAAAAATAAATCAAATGTACTCAGAGGTGATTAAAATAAGTGAAACATTGAAAGAAAATATCAATTCAAACAATAAATGGGTGGAAAAGTAGAAGCAGCTTTAACCAGCCATTCAGTTCACTACTGCTGAATATGAAGTTTCTCAAGAAGAATTGTTTTAAAAAATACTGGAGCTAAAAGACATAGCGTGCAGAGAAAACCCGAGATTTTTGATTATACCAGAGAAACTGGAAGAACAGACTGCATTAATTTAATGAAAGCACAGATAAGCAACTGGACTGGTGTTCCACAGCAGAATTTGTTAACTGAAAGGGCACATTGAGTGCACGCTCCAATCCTGGCCATAAGAAAGCAGCCAAGACCTACATTAGTAAAGATGCAATCAGACCATCAAAAAGAGTTGATCTTGATGAAACTGTGGCAGTAGGGCAAAGTATTAAAAACTGGCGACAGCAGAAAATTTTAGAAAATGTTTATTCACGGTCAACCAGGCAGAAGAGAAGCAAATTTATCCCAGCAATCAGGGAATGTCAAGAGGCAGGCATGAGATTTAAGCTGCTGCATCCCGTTGCCTTCAAAGTGTTTTTCCTGGAGGATAAAGACATTTTTTGTTTCAGAACAGGCTAAGAAGGAAATAAAAACATTTATCCAACAAAAGGCGAGTCTGCAAGCAGAAGATGACTCTGCTTCTCAATCTTCTGATGTTAAGATTCATAGACTGCTTTTAATAGTAACATCTTTTCCAATGTTTCAAAGAAAATGCTTAAGAGAGAGAAAAAAGTACAAGAGTTGACTAAAAGAATCAGCAATACCTTGGACTTTTACCAGAATCTGGTGCTGGGAGTTAGTAATGAACAGGAAGACGACCAACAACTCTGAAATTAGTGAATAAATGGAAGACCAGGGCCAGTGTTAGCATTTTGGGGCCCCCAGCAAATATCAAGTTAGGGGCCCCCAGGCACTTCCAGTCTAAGTATCACCCTGTCACTGCCACGCCTCCTAAGCAACCTTTTAGTTCATGCTGCAAAGTTTTAGGAGTAGTATGCACCAAAAAACTGTAGTTACAATGTACTTACTTTACGAAAGGGCCTGTGTACCACACTGTGTTGGCCTGTCTCACAAAGGGACATTCACAGTTAATTGCATTTAGTTGGAACAATGATATGTTACAGCAATTCTACTTACACGGCTGGACATGGATGAAATGGCACCCTATTCACTGCCTGTTTAACCCCCCTCAACACACACACACACACACACACACATCCTTCAGTGCTACCCTCTGCCCCCTCCTCATCATGGGCTCCCCACACCAATCGCATAACTTTTTTCTTCCTTTTCTCACATTTTGCTTTACTGTTAAGCCTTTTCAAGAAGCTATAACTTTCTACGTGCTCTAAAGTACATTTTACGTTTTTTTTTTTCTTTTTCACAATGTTTTTGTCCAATGATCACATGATTAAGGAAAGAAATTCAGTCTTGCTGTTCAACTTTAGTTTTCCTTGCATCATTTCAACACACATTTCCTGACCAAGACAGCTCAATAATAACCATTTAGAAAATAAATCAATTAAGCTGGGACTCCCAGAAGGGATAGGGTTACAGATGCTCCAACAACCAGCTCATCCTTAACCCTAAAAAAACAAAGCTGTTACTCTTCCTACCTAAAAAGTTCATAAATATTAAACCCTCCTTCTACATACAGTCCCTTAATAACACTCCCATTCAGGTAGAATCCAGTACTAAGCTCTTAGGCGTAACCAGCGATGATCAGCTTAAATTTGACTTGCATGTTAATAACTGTATCAAAAAGACACATTCAAAACTAGGGCTCCTTTACCGTAACAAGAAATTACTTACCTCTGAAGCCAAGATTACTCTCTCTCTTACCTACCTTCTACCCAGTCTAATGTACAATTCTCAAATTCTCACAAATCTTAACTCAGCACTCCTGACCAAACTCGAATCTCCCTACAACAAGGTAGCTAGATTTGCTGCCCAACAAACCTACAAATCCCATCACTGTCTCTCTAAAAAACACCTAAACTGGCTTGAATTACCCCACCAGCTTCTTCTCTCTCAGCTCCAGATCATCCATTCTATCCTATGCCAGCCTTCCCACTCTGCCCAGCACTACCCCCTCTAATCTCCCATTATTCTCCCTCCAGACCTCTCCAAAGCTCTAACCAAGACCTACTACAAATCTACAAACCCACGTCTAAATTTGGACACAATATGTACAGCTATCACCCCGTTATTGCCTGGAATAGGCTCTCACTACAAAACAGGACCCTTACACATCCTAAACAATTTAAGACAGCCACCAAAGAGCACTTTAAAAGTCACTGGTCCTGTCACTGCACTCTCCCTCCTTAACATTCCCTACTTCTCATACCTTAATTTACTTTCTGTCCTTAACTCACTCTTCTCACTAGCTCTCTCTAATCTTCCTTGACTACTCTTTCTACTGTTTTCTATAATCTATTAAGCAAATTGCCTCACAGAAACATTTTATTGTAATTGTCTTGCTTTCATGCAACTACATCATGATAAAACTGGTTTTTTGCAACCACTTACCCCAAAAACTATATTCATCTTAATGACATATTTCTTTTTATACATCTTGAAATAGTTATGCTATACTCCTGATTATTGACACTGTATAACATTGTATTGCTACTTAATGCCTTGTAATAATCCGGTAACATTGCTGTTTAATGCTAGTTTATAATGAAAACTGTATATGTTGGAGCTTTTCTCCCCGGGCCTCCGCTGAAAAAGGGCTCTTCAGCTCAGTCGGACAATCCCGGTCAACAAATGTAAAATAAATAAATAAATAAATTTTAGAGCATTTTTCCAACCTTTTAATCCAAATGTGGCCTAAACAAAAATTATGAAGAAGCAAAAAATCTCAGTCTTATTTTTTTTTTCTTTCAAGGAAACAAGTTGTGCCCAAGGCTTAATGTTCAAAACTGACAAAACAGTTGCTCACAATAAACTTACAAACCAATCGTTGTGAGGATACACAGATCCTGCCTAGGAATACTGCCTGCCTCTCTAATCCCCTGCCAAGAAAGACAATCCCTACCTGTGCATCCCTCTGGAGTTGGATTGAGATTAAAGCAGATTTTCAAATGGCAATAGTCATGTACTGCATGTGACTGTTGACATACATATACATACATAGTGTGCCTCCTCACTCTTCACTCTTCACCCTTAACCCCCAAAGACAGCCACCTGTACATGTCTCTGATATGTGATTGTGAAGAAAGTAAAAAAAAATAATGATTACAATAATGTATTACACTTTGTTGCTCTGAGACATTACACTGCCCCTACAAAAGCAACCTTTTTCGTACACCTCTGAGGTCTGTGATAAAAGTAAAATAGATAATGACTGTTCCCAGCCCACAACACATGCTATACAGACCTCCTGTGCACACTGTGATGAAAATTAAATTAATAATGATCACACACTGCCCAGTACCCCACATAACCTACAGCAATCTTCTGTACGGACACACACACACACACATCTGAGCAGGGCTGTTTTATAATGGGTTTGATTGAAAGCAGTGGCCATCACTAAGTCCCTGTCAAAATCCATTTATACAGTCTGGCATGTTGGGGCCACCAGACCCCCCTACAAGATATAAGTATCTGAATGTTCTTTGATATATTTTATGCCTTACTTTGGAAATATTATTCCTTAACTGCATTTTTATTGCCACCCAGAAGAGTACTTTATGTGTCCTGGCATTATTGGCAGGTGCACAAATAAAAATCAGTTATATTTTATACACACACACGCACACACACAACTCTACTGCATTTCATTGAATAACCAAATTGGTGAAACTCATATGGTGGATAATTTAGTTCCTCAAACTGTTCTGACCTGAGACTGCAGTACAGTGGGGATAGGGAAAACTGTAGTGTGATCTCAGAGTTTGCAAAAATAATCATCAGGGGGAGAAGTATACATGGGGGCTTTCCCCCTGTAAAAACATCAGTTTGTGCTATTTGCGGGTGTTGCTTGACTTTATGTAGTTTATCAACCATATGGGTTTCAACAATATATCTTCAATAAACTGAAATAGATCTCACACACACACACACACACACACACACACACACACACACACACACACACACACACACACACACACACACACACACACACACACACACACACACACACACACACACACACACTCACCCACTCACTCAAGCATAAGCCATAACAATACTAGTTTTGCACTTACTTCAGCAAATAACAATACATTGTCCAAAATTGGTACTACCACACCAGATCAGTGATGGTTGTTTAGCAGTAGTCAGTCAACAGCAGGTTAAGTCACTTTTATTTACCTGTCTGAGGAGTAGTGCATTCCTGTCACTGTCCCTGACTTCAGAGGAAGTTCCTGCTTTTGCCTAATAATTTTGCTCTGTTCCTAATAAAAAGTTTGATTGTCTGGAAAATCATTCAAGACATCAGAGTTTCATACTACTTAATATCCAGAAAATGCATGTTGATACAAAATGTGTTAGTCTAGTAACTTTTTAAGTGAATTAGAATAATGTTTATAACATGTTCCTGCTTTTGAGCCTTTATTCTGCTAATATTTTTGGCTTTGCCCAGAATTCTTAAGCAAAGAAGTTGAGAGTTACACTATCTGGTATTCTGCCAGCATTTATAAAACTCCCTGAAAGAGAAAAACATTCCTGAAGATTAGAAGCATCAAGTCTTCTTATAATCCAAGGTATCCACTGAGATCAATCACTATGGGCTGCTGATCTCTAGTACTTTCCTTGCTCATTTAAATTATCAGCTTTATCTCTAACAGGGTCATAGTACAGCCATACTTAGGTTAAAGAGCATAACAGAAAACGATTACATTTTTTTCCTCAGCAGCAGTTATTTGTGGGCTACCACACAGTCAAGGATGATTAAGGGCCCCTCTGCTATAGCCACGGGTATTGCAGGTATCTAAAGCTGGATATGTTGTGCTATGTTGTTAGCTTTAGTGGAGAGAATGTTTACCAGCAGGATTTAACTAAGCCTGTTACTTGACAAAACACAGTTACTATAACCATGGATATTTTTGAATTTTAAAGGAGATATAAATAAGAGTCATTATTACCCACATGGTTTATTTATTACACAAGACTGCTGTCCTTTTGCTGGTTTGACAGATATTATAAAATATCAAAATAAGATAACTTACTGTGGTTGGGGGGGGGGGGCACAGCGACTGCAGGGTTCACTGCTGCCTAAAGCCGGCTATGTGGAAGACTATAAAGCATCTTATCACATTTATGATATATGGTTTTGCAAGAAAAGGTGGCTAAAAAAAACTGGACTTTTGTTGACTTTGTTAAACTTCTGACTAGAGTGTGAAGCATGTACCCCACTTTACAACATTAAAGTTTAGAATCAGTTGCTAGTGTCCTCTCCAGCTCAACTGGTGAACCTGGGAATATTGAGGCAATGTTACAACTGCCTCATGTACACAGACAATCCTCTCCTTCTCCCACAAAACACAAATACATGCGAGAGATGCAACTATACGGCCAAACTGGAGTCTGAGCTCTCTCAACATAGGACTGGCAAGACTAGACAGGAGGAGAAGGTAACCACACACAATACATACCCAGTCACACATGGTACCATCACAACTTCAAATCATACACATACTCACACAAAGACATACTCGGAGGCTCTGATCAAAAATTTACCAAAACAGCAGAGGCCACCAAAGCAGACACCCAAACAACTACCACCTCACGACCCAACACATGCAACACATAGACCACACAGTCAGAGTGTCAAACAGTCACAGCCCTTAAGGCCAAACAAAATGCCAGACACACTTGTCATTGGTGATTCCATAGTCAGACACACTGACGTCCCGCTCACCAGACTGAGTAAAGAGAAGGTCACAGTAAGCTGCCTGTCAGGCGCTAGAATCCGCCACATAACGCAAGCACTCAGGTCTCCCAACAGCAGGTACAAGTACGACTCAGTCATTGTCCACGCTGGTGTCAACGACCTGAGACGTACCTCCTTGGACTACATGAAAAGGGACATCGAGGAGCTCTCTGATTATGTAGCCCAGGCAGGTATGACCCTGACCTTGAGCAGTATCCTACCTTCACCTAGAATGATGCCACAATACAGTGATAAGATGATCAGCTTTAATAATTGGCTTAAATTCTGGTGTCATTCAAAGGGGATCCAATGTCTGTCTGCCTGGGATGACATGCTGGACAAGCCACGCTGCTTCGCAAGGGACGGCTTGCACCTGTCACCCTGGGCTTCCGGATATTGGCAAAGGCTCTTGCCACCCCCATAGTGCCTTTTTTAGGCAAGGCTCAAATTCTAAACCTACCACCCTAGAACACCAAAAAGGAAAAAAACTAAGGGTAATGCTGCTCAATGCCAGAAGTCTCAATCTCAAGATGCACGCACTCGAGGCCCTTCTCAATATGGAGAACATCGATGTCTGTGCTGTGACAGAAACCTGGTTCAAGGCTCCTGAGAGCACCCCAGCACTAACAGGTTTCACCTCATATCATGCGTTCCGGCCCCAAAATCCGGACAACACCAAGAAAGGAGGGGTGTCCATATTCATAAAGGACACCCACACCTCAAGGTTGGTGGCAACGCATGATGCATCGGAGACCATCCAGGTGCAATTAACCATAGGCAAGACTGCTCTGCAATTTGTAGCATGTTACAGGCCACCCTCTCAAACTCAGGAACCTCACATGGCCTTCCTGAAAACATTGGAGGATAAATGTATCTCCAAACACCATCATACTAGGTGACTTTAACTACCCTAATATAGACTGGGAACACTACTCAAGCCCGAACACTCTAACCCAAAGATTCCTGGAGTTCATAAACTCAAATGCCATGGAACAACTAGTCACCATCCCCACAAGAGGAGAAAACATACTTGATCTCATCATCACGAACATGAGATCAAAATGTTCAACACCGAAGTATACCCCTCACTGGTGAGATCAGATCATAAACTAATCTCGCTGGAGGTCCTCATCCCACCCCCACCTGAAACAAAGACCACAGTGAAAAACTTCTCAAAAGCCGATTTCACACTTCTAAAAACTAGTGTGGTCTCCTTTAAGGCCCCTGAGCCAGTGGTAAACATTACTCAAACCGCTGAATCACTTACAAATGCCTTCTACCAGCACCTACAGGACTGCATGGATCAGGCAATCCCAAACAAAACTAAGACTCTCTGTACCAAAGGCAAGCGTCCAGTCTGGTGGACCCCAGCCATAAACAAGCTCTACAACAAAAGGAGGAAGCTACTACAAGATAGAGCAAAATCCTTGAAAGGTAAGACACCTTTGATCATTATAAGTAAAAACTAAGAGCTCTCATAAAATCATCCAAGGCAAATTTTGAGAGAAAAATCGCCAAGGACTCTAAAGAGAATCATAAGGCCTTCTTTAGCTATGTTAGAAACCTAGGAGGAAACTCCCAGATATGCTCAGAATTAGTTCAAAATGATGTGAAAATTACTGAACCTACACACATTGCCAACATACTGGCTGACAGGTTCAGTGCAAACTTCTCCCCTCCCCCAAAAGGAGAGATATCTATTCCAGAGGATTGTAGCCCCCAAACATCTCCAACGCCCAGGTGAGAACTGCCCTCACTAAGGCAAAAACACAGCATCCATGGGACCGGATGGTGTCCCCGGCTGTGTGCTTCATGAACTCAATGAGGAATTAAACCCACAGTTAGGACAGCTGTTTAATCTTAGCCTCACCTCAGGATACGTACCCAAGGAGTGGCGCGGCGACTGTGGTCCCACTTCATAAGGGCGGTGCCTCCACAGACCCTGGAAATTACCGCCCATTAGCTTGACAAGCCTTATCTGCAAAGCCATGGAGAGGATCATAATGGAACTCATAAATAAAGACATAGGGAACTTGCAGACTTTGGATCCAACTCAGTTTGGCTTTGTCAAAGGCAGATCCTGCCTCAAACTTGGTTGACTTTTTCGAGACAGTCACCAAGGCCATTGATGAGGAAAGGCAGTCCATACAGCCTACCTCGACCTGGCAAAGGCCTTCGACACAATACCCCACTCAGGTATCATCGAAAAACTCATCAGCTTGAATGTAAACCCATACATCACAAGATGGGTTGCAAACTGGCTAAGTGACAGAACCCACAGGGTCAGAGTTGCTGGAGCCATGTCAGACTCAAAGCCTGTCACAAGTGGTGTCCCACAGGGCTCAGTCCTGGGTCCACTCTTGTTCGGCATCTACTTTTCTGAAGTACAAGCAAACACAGGAGGGTTATGGCTGACAAAGTTTGCAGATGACTGCAAACTGGGCCATAGTCGAAAACACATCTGACACAGATATCCTCCAGAAGGGCCTCACAGAAATGGATAACTGGTGCCAGAGCCATGGCCTGAAGTTAAACGCCAAAAATGCATAGTCATACCCTTTGGGAAAAACAAGGCTACCCCTAGCTACCATATAGGTGGCAATCCACTGAGCACAGAAAAGTCATCAGAGATCTGGGGACCCAGGTTGACAGTAGCCTTCGTTTGACACTCATGTTGCTAAAGTAGTTAGGAAAACCTTCTATATCACCCACCTGATCATGAAGGGATTCACATCTAGATCAAGGGAGGTCATCGTCCCCTGTACTCATCACTTATTAGACCTATGATTGAGTACAATGCCCGTTCGAATGTATCTGACCAGACACCTGCTGCAGCTTGAAAGGCCCCAAAAGTTCCTCATCAAAAGGATAAAGGGTCTCAAAAATATGTCTTATGCTGCCCGACTGAAAGAACTCCAGCTCTATTCAGTCTCATACCGCTTGCTCAGAGGTGACCTGTGCCTGACATATAAGGCCATGTCAAACCCAGATTTGATGAATATGCTTCACCTCAAAAATCTAGATCCCTCAGAACCACAAGGGCGGAGACTTAAACCTTGACACGGTTATAAATAGAACGTGCTGGAGGGACAGATTCATCACCCAGAGACTCCCTATGCTGTGGAACAAAATCCCGGTACATGTGAGGCAGAGCACCTCTCTGGTCTTGTTCAAGAGGAATCTTGACCAATGGATGGGAGATTGCAGATATACCCCAGGGATTACTTCAGCGTCAATGCTTGACAGAGGCACAGCAAAATGATAGGCATAGTTTTTATTCAAACTAAAGGGGTGGCGAAAGCCACATAACTATGGGCTAGGCTTATAAATGCCCTTGGGCAGATAGCCTAGTATGAACCTATGAACCTATGAACTAAAAGGGGGAAAACTAACTAAGTAAAACAATTTTTGTTCTTATTAGTATTTGCATAAAAATTTCATGGTATAAGCTACATGTTATATACAGCAAATAAGTTTTGTGTAGTGTGTAGTCAGGGGTACTTTAAAATTGGGGAGTCTTTTCAGTGACTGTTGTATGTGTTAAAGATATTAAAATGAACGAGTACTTTTTTAGTTGTAAGAAATATAGTTTTTACAGTACAACAAGAGAAAACAGGCTGGACAAAAGCAAGTTTAATGTTCATATGCTATGATCGTGGGCCACTGGGGTGGGATGGGGTTGGATTATAAAACTGCACTGATTATATTATATGTAGAATTAGGATTTTATTCTCTTTTCATTTTACAAGGGTGAATGTATACATTCATAGACTTGTCTTAAGCTGTAAACAGATGTTTTTGTAAGTATGTAGGCTTTAAAAAGAAGACAAAATGATGAAAGCGGTGATCCCCCTCCTCTGGGCCAGTAATCAAGGAGCCTGAATCCCCACCACAGATACAGGTGAGGGACATTCACTTGGAACAAAAATAGATATACACAGTATTTCAAATGCAGCTCTCTGCATCAAGCACAATTTCCCTTAAGAGCACACAGGGAACACATTCAGTCTGAGGGCTGGGTTCCCTCTCTCTCCAGGCCTCCAATAAGACTCAACTCTACAGCTGTGCCAGTGGGAAGTCCTCAGCAGAGTGTCCAAACCAACTGGTCCACCACTGTCTCTGGGAAATAAGTACTTTGTTTCCCTGCTTCAAGCAGCTGACATACACACACTCTGATATTTGATTTGTGCATACACACACACACACCTGTGAAAAGCTGGCACAGATTTACTCACTCTGTAACCCTTTGCTCAGCCTATAAGGTAGTTACTACCACCAGACACTCCAAAGCCAGCTACTCTAAGGCTCTTATGAGGGTACCCAATTATACTGAGTGAAATTAATACTAATACAAATGGCAGTGTTTGACCAATGTAGTTTCAACAAATAAATATAAGTACTCTCAAGCATTAAAATATTCCCTAAAGAACCAGTCACAATGAAAAGTTTAAAATATTTTATCATAAATAATAAAAGAGTCACACAGATACAGAAAAACAGCACTTAACTAATCTCACTATATTTTCCTGACTGATACAAAGAATTACTTACTTCCCTGGTTACTTACTAAAGCAAGGCAAGATGAAGTGCGTGAGAGATCCTTCTTTGCCAGGTTACAAAACAGACTTCTCTCTCATCTAGAGTTAAAACATAATTTTTGTGCTGGATTACAGAATGACATCACATACATCTGGTCATCTGACTTCTGGTTCCCATACTATCCCTCTTTCCTAGAAACTGAACTTGAGTCTCACACATATGTGTTACCATACACACAGACAGAGCTTTGCTTAAGATGTGTTGCAGCTTTTGAAAGTCATAAAACAATTTCACACTTCCACCCTTCCAGAGTAGCAATTAGTTCCCCCCAAAGGACAATACAGAAGATTTCCTAGTACAGACTTTTCATCTCTGGCTGCATTGAGACCTGTGAGATACAATTTTTACGGCCTAATTTAAGTAATTTAATTTCAGGATAGTTTTCTAAAAGTTAGCTGGGGCTGGATTAACCTCTTCTCTTCCAGTATCCTCTGTTACAATACATTAATTTTTCACAGTTACAATACAGTCTGACATACAGGTGCATTCTTCTTTCTATGCAGCAGGACCCACTGTTGGTACTTTTTTTTAACATAAGCAACTTTACAAATACATTTTCAATACAAGCACCACAGCAAATCAGTTTGATATATGAATGACATATAATTCTTTACAAAGCTCCAGCTGGCTATGCTGGCATATGTTATACATCCACTGCCCTACTTCTCCTGGCATAGTTTACAATACCGCACATCGTCGTAATACCTCTCATTGTTACAAAAGCCATGAAAATGCTAAGATTCCTATAACTGCAAAGATATTAGCTTGTTTGTTTTCCACTGGTAAATGTTCACTGGAGTTGAAATGTCTGCAGCTGAGGGTAGCTGTGCATTCTTTTCTGAGTGAAATTTACAGAGAGTCACTGCTGAGTAGATTTTCGTGCAGACAAGCTGTCTGCAGGTGCAAGCAGTTCATCTTGAGAATTCTGAGTATTCTTTGCTGAGGGAAATGCAAAATTTAAAGGTACAATGGCAAGCCGTTCAGTAAAAATTAAGTTTGTAAGTACAGGAAGTGAATAAGAGTTAACCTTCCTAGCAGCCTTAATATTTAATGCAGTTAACAGAACATTGTAAAATTTATTTTTATTTAAAGATAGCCAGTACATACTTTTTTCTTAAGGCTAAAAGTTAATGTTGTCTGAAAGCTTGCAAACTGCATTTCATATCTGGGAGGGAAAAAGAAAAGAAAAGAAAAGAGCAAACAGCAATCAGTGCAAGTGGGAGCACATGCTGTAGTATGCACTTTAGCATGAGTAACCTTAATTTTAGGTTAGATAATGCCTGTAGGTGCAGACTTTAATTGGGGCAATTGTTCCCTTCTGGAGGGTTGTACTTCATATTTTGAAGATGTACATAGTTTTGTGTGCTTGTTCCAAGTTAACTGGGGCGGGATGTTTTGTATTTAGTTTTTGAGTGTTTTCATTAAAACAAAAAAGTCTTGAAAAATGTGACACATAATGAAATGGAGATGACAAGAAACAACTTTGCAAAAGATCACCCCACCAAAAATTAGTACATGCACGTAACACAATAGCTGAAAATACACACTGAAAAACCTGCCATGTATAATAAGTGGGAACAATAGCTTTTTATGATGATGTCTATGTTGTCCATATTCTCTTGGAAGATTAATGGCCTTACAGGTAAAGAAAAAAAAGGAGAGAGTATTGAATTATATTATTAAGAAAGGCAGAGTGCAAATAGCAATGCTGTCGGAGACATCTGGAAAGAAATGCACAAGTAAATTTGACAAAGAGATTTCAGAATGGATATTCAGTAGAATATCAGGAACAGATGAAAAGAGGAGTAATTATGCCAATTGCTAGAGAGGCTCCAACAGTGATAAATGAATAAAAAAATACAAAAATAGTAGATTTGTGGTAGTAAGGGTTACTGGCAAAGGAGGGGGATTACAATAGCATGTATTTATATTTCACTAAAAACTGCTATTATGGAGCTTAAGAAATATTTGGAAGAAATAATCAGCAAGGAATATTATGCATAGGTAGTGACTAAAATTTGATTTGCAACACTGAGGATGTATCAGAGAAACCTAGAAGGGACAATATAACAAAAGAGAGAAGATTTCTGAAGAAATATTTGAAAATATTTGGTCCAGAAGATGTGAATTCATTAGTAGAAATTCAAGACAAAATTTACACATTATTCCCCAAGGTACAACAACTGGGTTACACTAGACAGAAACTATATTTCACAGGAACATGTGCATTTAATTTAAATCTTTGACACATCCAACAACTATTTCTGATCGTCGACATCATCATCAACTCCCTTTTTCCCATTTTCTACATGGAGTCAGTGTGCCATGTTAACTTTTGTCATTTCCCTTAATTCAATTCTACACCCCTGCTTTCTTCGACACTTATGCCTGACTGTAGGTTTCTGTATTATACCGAAGTACTGCTTGCACCACTGTTTTGTACACCTTACTTTCAGCTTATTTGTCATTCGTCTGTCACACACTACACTTGACACTCTGTGTCTGTGGCTGCAGCCCCTTTGATTCTAGCTTTGACCTCTTCATTCAGACTTCTCCTCAACCACCCCTCCCAGATACCTGAAGCTGTTAACCTGTTCCAGTATCTTCACTTCTATCTCAATTTTCAGCCTCTTCTGATTTCCCCATTTACTGCAATTACCACTGTTATCTTTGCTCAGTTTAATCCTGTATGCTTCAATTTTGAATTCCATTTCCCTATTCTTTGCTGATGTACTTACTCACAATCTGCCTGTAATGCCACATTGTCTGCATACAGCAACTGTGTTGCTCTATCCCCCCCCCCATTCTGTTTGCTAATGTAGTCCATCACCAGGGCTCAGGGCTGAACCCTGATGCATACCCACTCCCAGTGGGAACCCCTCTCTGAGAACAAACACTGTTCATACTTGACTCATTGAGTCCTTGTACATGGATTACACTAATTCTATCAATGTTTCTGGGACTTTGCACCACTGCAGGACTACCCAAATCAGCTCTCTTAGGACCTTGTCATATGCTTTCTCTAAGTCTAGGAATGCTAGTTGGGCTCTTTCCTCATCTCTAGCTTCTTCTCAACTATCTGTCCCACTGCAAACACTAGGTTGTTTGTGCTGCATCTTGATGTGAATCCAAACTGCTCACCTCCTATCTTTCTTTCTACTGTTCTGCATATCTGTTTATTAATCACCCTCTCCAGAACACTCATGCAATGTGACAGGAGTTTGATATCTCTGTACTACCCATTGCTGTAGATGTCCACTTTGGTCTTGTACATTGGCAAGAGTATGCTTATTCTCCAGTCATCATGAATATGCCTTTCTCTCCATGCTGCTATGAGTATCCTCAGGAGCCATTTGTCCCCAATTCACCCAGCATTTTTATACTATCTGCTATGACCTTATCTGAGGCTGCTGCTTTCCCTGATTTCTTTTATCTTAATGGTGTTCTTATTCCTCTATGGTGGCCTCCTCTTCTTCTCTCACTGTAGGCTGTTTCTGGGGCAGTACAGCCTCTGGGGGGGGGGGGGGGTTCTTCATTCAAAGCTGCTGGAAATACTCATTTCATCTGCCTTTGATGTCCTGTGGACTGGTGAGGGATCTGACTATCCCCTTTATCTTTCTGTCTCTGGCTTGCAACCTGATACAGTTTTTTTGTGCCACCTACTGAGTCACTTTCTAGAAGCTGGTAAAGTGCCTCTGATGCCCTGTTCCTTGCTATAGCAACTCCTTTTTTAGCCTGGTCTGTCTTTTCTATCTCCCACGTTTTCCTGCACTCCCTCTTTCTTTTGACGACTTCCTGGACTTCTGCATTCCACCACCAACTTTCATTATGTACCTTATTTCCACACCTAGCTCAGCCATATTTCTGTTCTTTAGTCCTCACCCATGCTGTTTTCAGGCTCTGCCATTCTTCTTCAAATCCACCTGTTTTCTCCTCTTCAAGGTGCTAAAGCTCGAGTAATTCCGTGATGTGCTTTCTCTCCAGTCAACTCTTGGGTCTTCAGCCTAGTCTCTGTTGACCTCAGTGCCTTCTCTGACCACTGCTTGCAGCTGATTTTGGCAACCAGTGGTTTATGCTGTGAGCTGACTTTCACTGGGGATGACTTTGCAATCACTGATTCTGCCCCATTTCTCTTTCCTTACTATGAGGAGGTCTATCAGAGTTGCATTTTGGGCACTCTTGTATGTGATTTTGTGAATGTCTCTCTTTCTGAACCATGCATTGTCTACTATCAAGTCATTTGCAGACAGAAGTCTAGAATGGCATCTCCTTCTTTATTCCTGTTGCCCCACCCATGTGAACCCAGACAGTTCTCATATCCTATTCTGTCTGTCCCGGTATGTGCATTCAATTCACCCATTATTGACAGTAATTCATGTAGGCCTGCTTTTTATAGTAGGTCCTGCAACTGCTATCTGAATGCACTCTTCTCTTCACTATTACAACCCTGCTGTGTGGCATAGGCTGAAATTATAAATACTGTCCTAATATTAGACTGGAGTCCGAATGCCATGAGTCTATCACAAATTCTAATGACATCCCTCTCACCACAGTTCCAGCACCATTTATAGCCTGTTCTCCTCCTAAGTAGTAGACTCTGGATCTCAAGCCAAGTGGCTTTGCTGCACTGCCTTTCCATCTTGTATCTTGGATACATTGGATGTCCAGACTCCACTGTACAACCATGTAATCCACTTACAAGCTCTGTCCTGTCAGTGAACTTACATTAAGTATAGCAATTCTTACTTCATGTTTGGCAGATTGATTGGTCTTACGTCCAGCTTTCTCTTCAATCAGCCAGTAGCTTACTGACCTAGCACTGCTGGGCTTTATGGCGGGCATACACTGGCCAATAGGGGGAACATATCCCAGCATTAGCATGGGTCCATGGCGTAGATCAGAGTAGGCCAAGTCTTCAACCCACTTATCACTGGCAAATACCCATGTCCAGTGGCAACATTAGTTAACACAACCGAATCACCAAAGCCATATTTTATGCCATCAAGTGGCTAGACCTGCCATGGTGCACTGTCTCTGATTCATGCTCTCCTACCTTGAAGATACTGCACACCACAGTGGATGCCCACAGCGGCTGGTCTATACAACTCTTCCCCCTGTAGGGCACCAGCTCCTCTCATTAATGAGAGTGAGATGGAAAAACTCGGCATGTTTTTGTTTTTTCTAGGGGTGGGAGAGACTTCCCCCATTGATACAGGAGAAAACGTGCAAACTCCAAACAAGCAGTGGCCGGAGGTCAGGATCAAACCTACTACCTTGTACATGGGAGGCAAAGCCCTTAACCATTACAGGTTCATAGGTGTGTACTAGGCTAATGACCCTGGAGCTTTTACAAGCCTAGCTCATAGGATTACCCTACATCATGCCACCCGACCTTAGTTCCCAGTGCCTCTGTCGAGTAAAGTCACTGGAGCGATCCCTGGGGTGAATTTTCTATTTCCCATCCACTCATTAAGATTTCTCTTGAAGAGGGCCAGTGAGGTGCTCAACTTGACATGTATGGGAAGTCTACTCCATAGCATGGGCAGTCTCTGGGTTATGAACCTGTCCCTCCAGCATGTTCTACTGATTGTGATAACTTGTCTCTTATCTTTGATCATGTAGCAATAAAAACTAGGATAAAAAATGCTCAGTAATGAAGCAAAAATAAGACACTGGTGCTTTCTCACCTACCTGTTAAAAAAGATGAATTTAAGGAATAGACAGTGGAAATTGTTCAAGAGTTATTAAGGAAGATTGAAATATCTTCAGAAGTTATAGCTAGTGATTGGGATAAAAAGAAAATGGAGTTTAAAAATAGGGTCTAAACAAAAGAGAAAGAGATATGGTTAACAAGTAAAAGAAATTACTTAGAGGGTCTGACAAAGGTTAAAGTATTGCAGAATAAGGGGAATCTCACAGAACAAGAGAAGTAGCAAATGCTAAAGAGAAAATAAAAGAGTATGTGAATAATATGTCTGAGTTTCGATAGACTGCAATTAAGCAACTATTTTTTTTATAACAACCCTCCCGAGCACAAAAACGTAGGCAGCAGAACAGTGAAAGGAATCACACCACATCACACCACACTTAGGAAACCTATAACAAGAAAAATAATCTGAGATTCTGTAGAGGTTTGAGAGATGTTACAGAATTTTTGTAAAAATTTGTACAAAGCAGAGAAATGCTGAAATCAGTATTTTAAAAGTAGGGGAAGCACTACCACTTTGGAAGAAAATTGTGGTGGCTGTGTTACATAAAGATGGCAAAGACACTGCAGGCCAAGCTTCATATAAAATCATTTAAATTTTAAACCATGATTACAAAGTGATTTTGCTATGTTAGCTAATGCTAGTAAAAGAATGGCAACAGTGTTACAAAAATGGTCAGATATGGCTTGTGTGGTTTTTTAATGGGGAGGCAAACATCTGGCAACATTAAAAGAACAATGATGATCCAGAACGAAGTAGAATGTAAGAAAATACCAGCTGTTGGTAGGTCTTGATGCAGACACAGCATTTGAGTAAGCTGAGATTTTATGATTAGGGCATTGGAAGCATTTGCATTCCCTGATACAATAATAAGGATAATTAGAAGGAAATATGAAGGACTGCAGGCAAGAATTAAAATGGGAGGATTCCTCTGAGATAAACTGTGTTTGAACAGAGGAACCAGACAGGAGTGCCTTCTTTCCCCTTTGTTAACTGATTTATATTTAGAGCCACTGGCAAAGAAAATAAGGGATTCATATACACAAGGATATAATTGTTATGGTAATCAAGACAAGTTGTCTATTTCCAGATGACATTATATTTTACCTATCAATCCAGAAAAAGACATCTCAGTGTTGTGGAACGTTCTGAATTTTCTTTGGGATACAAAATTAACGAGGATAAAACAAAGGCTATAGCTATAAACTGTGTACCCACACACTAATTGATTCTGAAATACTCATATTTATGGGGACATGACAAGATGAAGTATTTAGGAGTATGGATTAAAAAGGTTTATTTTACTGCAGCTAAGGATACGTGGGAAGAGACGAAACAAAAGATAATACAAAAATTGAGAAAATGAAAACTCTTATTTATGCATATGGATAGTAAAATACAAGCAATGGAAATGTTTTTCGTCCCTTTAGTCTTACGTATGAGTCAGGTAAAACTTTTATCAACCCAAAGAGGTTGTGGGCAATAATTAATAAAGAATTGAAATTTATCTGGGCAACAGTTAAGTGGGATAAGTGATCTTTCCAATACAGCAAGGTGGTTTAGGTTTACCTAATTTGAAGGGATATTCTAAAGCTACACAGTTAGGTCTTATACAAATAACACAATCAGAAGGTTATCATTCAAAGTGGAAAGGGATGTTGATGAAGAAGCCACTCCTAATAGCGCTTAGTCAATGTAGGGCATTTGTTTGAGGCCAGTAATCCTCTTTGTGAGGTACTTCTGTAGCCTTTCCAGCTGCTGCAGATGTCTTGTGAGGTACATTCCAAAAGGGGCGTTGTACTCTATAACGGGTCTAATGAGTGTCGAGTAGAGGGGAACAATGACCTCTTTTTTCCTGGATGAGAACCCTTTTATGATGAGGTGTGCCACGTAGAAGGACTTTCTGACTACTGTGGCGATGTGACTATCAAATGAGAGACTACTGTCCACCTGGGCCGCAAGGTCTCTTATCACACATTCGGTGTTAAGTAGATTGCTGCCTATGTGGTAGTTCATGGGTACACAGTTTTTACCAAAGGGGATGACACTGCATTTTTTGGCATGAGCTTGAGGCCATGACTCTGACACCAGGCATCTGTCTCAGCTAGGCCCATCTGTAGGATGTCCACATCATTTGGGGACTTGACTATGGCTCCTAGTTTGCAGTCATCTGCAAACTTCGTTAGCCAGAGGCCTTCTGAGTTAGCCTGTACTTCAGAGAAGTAGATATCAAACAGGAGAGGTCCCAGGACAGAACCCTGTGGTACTCCACTTATCACTGCTTTGAGGTCAGATTTGGAGTCTGCAACTTTTACAGTGTGGGTTCTGTCAGTGAGCCAGTTGGCAACCCATCTTGTGATGTAAAGATTTATACCTAGTTTAGTGAGTTTAGCTATAATTCCAGAATGGGTGATGGTGTTGAAAGCCTTGGCGAGGTCAAGATAGGCTGTGTGAACCACCTTACCCTCATCTACGGCTTTGGTGACTGCCTCAAAGAAGTCGATCAGGTTCAGGAGGCATGATCTGCCTTTTACAAACCCGAACTGGGTGGGATACAGAGTTTGGAGGTTACCAATGTCTTTGTTTATGAGTTCCATGATGATACGTTCCATGGCCTTGCAGACCAGGCTCGTCAGGCTAATAGGTCAATAGTTACTGGGATCAGTGGTCACTCCCACTTTGTGGAGTGGGATAACTGTTGCTGTGCACCATTCAGTGGGCACAAAGCCTGATGTGAAGCTATTATTGAACATGATGCTTAAGGGGGTAACCAGTTCGTCCTGAAGTTCGTGTAAAACGCAGCCTGAGATGTTGTCCGGTCCCATGGATGCTGTGTTTTTGGCTTTAGAGAGTGCAGCTTTTACCTGTGTAGTTGTGATTACAAGGACTCTGCATTCTTCCTATACAGACATAGGCCCTTTAGGGGGTGGGGGGGGGGGGTAAAGTTAGCACTGAACCTATCTGCCAGGATGTTGACAATATCAGTTGGTTCTGAAATTTTTGTGACTTTGTGCTGTAACTCAGAGCAGATCTGGGTGTTGCCATCGAGATTGTTGATATAGCTGTAGAATGCTTTGTGGTTGTCTTTAGAATTAGTGGCAATTTTGTTTTCGTAGCTAGCTTTGGAGGATCTTATAAGGGATGTCAGCTTCTTACTGAGGCTGACCAGGGAACTCCTCCACTCATGGGATTTTACTCTCTTTTGCAACAGTTTCTTCCTTCTGTTGTACAGTTTATTTATGGCAGAGGACCAGCAGATTAGATTCCTTTTTTTGGAGGATAGTGTCTTGGTTCTGTTTAGAATAGCACAATCCATGCACTCGTGTAAGTGCTTATAGAGTGCATTTGTGTAGGATTCAGCAGTTGTAAATGCATTGTCCATCTGCATGGGTGTCATGAAGTTCACCACTTCTGTCTTAAGAAGCATGAAGTTGGCTTTGGAGAATTTTTTTACTGTGGCTTCCTTAATGGGAGGTGGGGGCGGGATGTGGATATCAAGGGTGATTAGCTTATGGTCGGATCGGACCAATGAGGAGTTGACTTCAGGTGTGGAACACCGGTCACTCATGTTGGAAATGACTAGGTCTAGGATATTGTTGCCCCTGGAGGGGGTGTGGATAAGTTGATCCAGGGCATTGGAGTTTATAAATTCCAAAAAGCGTTGAGCTAAGGAGTTGGTACATGAATAGTTTTCCCAGTTAATGGTGGGGTAGTTGAAATCGCCCATTATTAGGGTGTTTGGTTGAACCCTAATATTTTCCAGTAAATCAAGAAAAGAGGAGTGGGAATCCTGGGGTATGGTGGGGGATCTGTAGCAAGCTACAATTTGGATTGCAGTTTTGCCCAGAGCTAGTTGCACTTGGATAACCTCGGATGCATTATGCTGAGCAACTAGCCTGGAGGTGTGGATATCCTAAATGAATATGGACACACACCTCCACCTTTGGTGTTTCGGTCCAGGTTACATGGCCAAAAAGTGTGGTATGAGTTATATCCTGGTAGTGCAGGGGTGCTCTCTGGAGCCTTGAACCAGGTCTCAGTCACTGCACAGATATCGATGTTCTCCATTTTAAGGAGTGCCTCGAGTGAGTGCATTTTGAGATTTAGACTTCTAGCATTGGGTAGCATTACCCTCAGTTTTTGCTTGCCTGTTCCTGTTACAGTGGTGTATTTGTTATTTGAACCTTGCCTAAAAAAGGCACTATATGGGCAACAAGAGCCTTAGCCAGTATCTGGAATCCCAGGGGAGACAGGTGCAGGCTATCTGTGGCAAAGCATCATGGTCTGTTGACCATGTCATCCAAAGCAGACAGATACTGGATCCCCTTAGAATGACACCAGAAGCTTAGTCAATTGTTGAAGTCAATCATTTTGTCCTTGTACTGCGGTATCATTTGGGGCGATGGCAGAATGCTACTCAGGGCTAGGGTCATACCTGCCTGGGCTACAAGACCGGAGAGCTCTTCCATGTCTCTTTTCATGTAGTCCAGGGAGTTACGTCTCAGGTCATTCACACCAACATGGACAATGGCAGAGTCAAATTTGTACTTGTTGTGGAGTGACCTGAGTGCGTGGGTTATGTGGTGGATCCTGGCACCTGACAAGCAGCTGACAGTAACCTTCTCCTTGTTTAGCCTGGTGAGTGGGACATCAGTGTGCCTGACTATAGAGTCTCCTATGACTAGTGTGTTGGGTAAGTTGTTTTCCCTCATTGGCTGTGGTTGAGTGGCAAACTGAGTCTGTGGGCTATGTGTCATTTGGGTTGTGTTGGGGGATGGAGGTTGCTTGCGTTTCTGCTTTGGAGGTCTCTGTTGCTTAGATAGATTATTATTGAGAGCCTCTGCGAATGTTTTTGTGTTATTATGTGTGGATTTTGGTGGTGTAGATTTAGTGAGACTATGTGATGAGTGTGGTGTGGTGCAAATGTTTACCTTCTCCTCATGACTGTCAAGTTCAGTCTTGGTTGGAGAAAGCTTTACCTCCAGTTTGGCTAGATAAGTGCATCTCTCACAGGTTGTAGTTTTAGGTGGTAGGAGGAGAGGGTTGTCTGTGTACATGAGGCAATTTCTACATTTCCTCAAGATGCCCAGATTCATCTGATAGACAGGAGAGAACACTGGGAGTTGACCCTTGGACATGCCTGAATAAAAAACTATTTTCCTCTAGATAAGTGAAGAAAGTGAGTACAAGAGCTGTTTTTCTCTAAGCAAGTGAGAAAAGTAAGTACAAAAACTGTTTTCCTCTAGGTAATGAGGAAGACTGAGTGCTATAGTAATTAGTAGCTTATTTAGTGCTTACAGATTCTGAACAAGTGCTGAGCTTGAATAAGCAAATTTAAGTGCTAAAACTAAGAATCTGTATCTGCACTAGATGAGTTACAGGACAGAAACAAGTGCAAATGCAGGCGGATCTAAAGAAAGAGGGAGAAACCAGCCCCAAACTGACTGCGGTCTTTGTGTTCTCTTAAGGGAAATTGCACTTTACTGTGTGTGTACTTGTCATCTTCCAAGTGTGTACATCCCCCACTGTTGCCAGTGGTGAGGATTGAGGCTCCTTGACTACTGAGCCAGTGCAGGGGCATCACACAAGGTCTCGGGGGAGGAAGACTGAATGAGTAAGTCATCCAGACAAGGAAATATCTGAGTCCCTCTACTCTTGCTAAAAGCAATCACAGGCGTGAGGCATTTGATAAAAACCCTTGGGGGCAGCAGAAGGGCCACAGGGCAAAACAGAGAACTAAAAATGCAAGGAAGAAACAGAGAAACACAAAAACTTCCTGAAAAACGGATTAATAGGGATGTGAAGGTAAGCATCCTTGAGAACCAATGAGATCATGAAAGGATGGGGAAGTAGAACAGGAAACAGGATCTGAAGGGATATCATCCAAAAGAATGAGATCTTCAGAAATATGTTGAGCTGAGAGAGGTCCAGAATGGGTCTCCAGGTGGCTTTCTTCCTGGGAACCAGAAACATTCTGGAGTAAAACCCCTTCCCTTACCAGGAAAGGGGCGCAGCTTGAATGGTGCCTTCAGACAGAAGGTCCGGAAGTAGTTCTGGGAAGAAAGGAAGCTGTTCCTGAGGAAGTTTTTTGATGGCCAGAAAAGGAGTAAGAGATTTCCATACCATCAAGTATCCCTGATGGATGAGGGACAGAACCCAAGAGTATTGAGTGATCCTTAACCAACTGGGAAGTGACAGGGAAAGAGAGAGATAAAGGAAAATGACTTAGGAAAGGGGGAAGAAAAGTCAGATAGAACCGGGCTTGTCTTGAAAAGGAAGTTTCTGAGAAGTGGGAGTCGAAGTAGACTTAGCAGGACAAACCCGCCTAGAACCCTTCCTAAATTTGGGAGGAGTGCCATGCTGTCTGTGAGCAAAAGCAGATTTAGAGGGATAATTCCTCTTGAACTTAGGAATACAAGAAATGAAAATATGCTTCAGGTCCTGCAAGGCCTTATCCTTATCTTGCAGAGATTTAAAAAGCTTGGCAGCTGCATATCATCAAGCAAAGGCTATAGATGAAGCCAAGGGTAATGTCACAAAACAGAACTAAAAACAGCAGCTCTAGAGGAGGCATCAGCTGCATCACAACTAGATTTAATACAGTGGAGGGCTACTTGAGAAGTGGAGCCCAGTAAAGAGAGGGTTGATGCCTTCCCTTTCTGAATCAGGAAATACAGACATAGCCTGGGAAGCCTAAGAAAGAAGGGCTAAAATATATCTAATCATATTTGTCTGGTAATTAATAGCCCGAAAGGCCAAGGTGGCAACAGTATATATTTTCTTACCCAGTTGTTCCATGGCCCTACTGCCATTTTCTGAAGGAAGCAGTTTAGTAGAAGGTAAAAGCTTAGAGGGTTTGGCAGAAGAGACAGACAACACAAAAGCATCAGCATACGGACATTTGTAGAGAGACTTAGACTCATCAGGCACCTTTTAAAATCTGTTAGGTTTCTTAGGGGCTGGAGCCTGAGAATCTGGAGTCACAGAAGTCGCTGAAAATGTATCTATAAAGGCAGACAAGACAGGATTGACAGCAGAGGGGCTTAGGGGCTCCATCTGGAGGAGCTCCTAATACCTCTTCTAAATGTCAGAAACCTAAGAACAGTCCCATTTAAAGAATTCCATCATACAAGAAATAATATTCCCAAAAGAGAATCTTCCTCCTCAGAGCCATAATCCAGCAGAGAAAGGATCTGAAAGGAATATTCCAAAAACTCTTCCCCGGAATACATGTCCTCTTCAGAGAAGTCCTACTCTCTGGGCATCTTGAGTGGGGCAGAGGCCCAAATGGGATCAGAAACAAACTACTTGGGGAGGCTTCAAGGCCATTAGTGTATTAAATAACCCCTGGGTAAAATCCTACTATTCATCTTGGGGATCCTTAGGAGCAGGGGAAACCTGTTTTTTTTTTTTGTTTCTTTTTTTTTCAGGGATGTCTGCCCTAAATAACTTGGGAGGTTCAGACCCTTGCCTACACTCAACCTAGTAGAAATCTCCTCCCGAACAACTATTTGCTGAATCTCCCTCTGTCCCTCTGAAACAATCTTGATCCCTGACAGGCAACTAACTGTAAACTTCTTATCCAGCCTGGTGAGACGGACATCAGTATGTCTCACAACGGAGTCTCTTGTCAACAAAATATTGCATTGTGTGGTGTTAATGCCTCGTGGGCTTGATAGTTGAGGCACAACGAGATCTGATTTTATGTGTTGTGGTAGGAGTTGTCTTATTTGTGTGCATGCAGTGTTTCTGAGAACTGAGTTTGAGAGGACATTGAGGTTTGGGTAGGTTACGTGTGAGCACATTCTCATATGTGGGTCACTGTGTCTGGTCCTTTGTATGTGCTGTGAGTGTTGTGTGTGCTGCTGACAACCTGTATGGTGTTTCTTTGTGTCTCTATACATATCAATTTATATCTGTATATATCTTTCTATACATATATATATATATATATATATATATATATATATATATATGTATATTATATCTATATCTATATATATATATATATATATATATATATATATATATATAGATAGATATATATATATATCTAATAATGGATCCCATTTGATCCAACAAATTTACATTGTACCGAAACTTAAATTTGCAAGCTGATTTAGGCAAAGTCCATTTTTTCAAAAATGCACTTTCGTGTAAAAACAGCAATTAAAAAAAAAACAGAAAAGAAATAAAAACATGTACATGTACAACTAAGCAAACTATTGCTCAGATCATGGTACAGTGGTGATAAGGGAATATTCCCTTTAGCCCACTGTGGTGCGATCTCAGAGTGAGAATATTAAAGTAGGGGGTGGGGGTGCAGTGGGGCTTGCCCACATGCATAATTGTGCTTAGTGTGGGTTTTTTTTTCAGGTTTTTACACGAAAGTGCATTTTTGTTAAAATGCACTTTTGTGTAAGTGTGGTAGCAAATTTACTTTTCAGTGAAACGTAAATTTGCTGGATCAAAGTAGATCCCTATGGGTGTAGTTATCAAATCCCATTCTGAGATTCAAAATCTCCAGTGAGGACAACACCAAACAAATGTTCTGTGTCTTAATCATGAGCTTACCTTTAGTGCTGTGAAATGCAGCATTGTTTATTTTGGAAAAGCTTGTATCTGTATCATTTACCATACAGATATCTCACTCTGTCAAAAATCCACAGCTTATACTTTGTGGTATCTCTTCAAATTCCAAATAAGTTATACCCTTACTGTATTCATCCTTTATTAGGTCCATCATTGAAAACAGTGCCCCCATTGGCACATACCTCACAAAGTACTGAAAGTGACTCAAAAAACTTGCTTCCTCACCAAAAATATCTCCGGTCTCGGTAACCCTAGCTACTCTAACAGACTGAAAAACCTATCTCTCAACAAAGTGTCCGACACATTCTTGAATGGGTCATATCCACTAAAGTTCACAAGCTATGAATGACCCAGCACAACACCATCACCACAATAAAACTAGTTTTAAACCTATACTATCACATCAACAGTACCAGAAGGCATGACAAGTATGTTACCCAATGCATTCCACATTTGTGAAACAAGCAGAGTTTACATGTCAAAAGCAGTATGTCCTTTACAACCTTTATAATCAGTTTGCATAACTGACAGAATTCAAGACAAAACCAATAAAAACATCAAATCCATGTTCTCAAAAATGTGTTGTTTTCCACTTGCCAAATAAAAGTAATCATTATTTCCTTTCAGTCTTTTGGGTATGAAATCAGAGTTTCATTTCTATGACCTACCAGCAGGGAAAACTACTAACGGAGTCCATGTGTGTTATGTACTGTCTGATTAACATACAATAAATAAACATTAAAACTTTAGTACTTAGGTCAGCTGTAGTTCATAATACATTTTTTCTGCCAGTTTAGGTCTAAGTAATTTACACACAAAACATATTCATACTCAAATTTATCTCGGCATAGGCCTCAGCTTTAGTAAGCAATCTCATTAAATGACAAAAAAACATTCACAAGTGGTGATCTTTAAATGTCTGCCAACTCGTCCCTGTGCAATACAAATACAAGCTATTAGCGCACCATTTTATCTTTTACTTACCATCACCACTTGTTACAACACACAATGATAGCCAGCGGGGGGATTCACAGCTGGTTTCTGTGAAGATATAGAACAGCATTAGTAGCCCTCCTCCATCCTGTTATTGAAGCCAAGAAGACAGCTTCTATGGGACTTGACAATATCCCAGGTTGTGTTCTACATGAACTACAGAGTGAACTGGCACCTCACCTGTGTGCCCTGTTCAATCACAGCCTCATCTCCGTTTTTTTCCATACTGAATGGTGCACTGCTACAGTCATCCCTCTCCACAAAGGAGGAGTGACTACAGAACCTGGGAACTATCGCTCCATTAGCCTGATGAGTCTGATATGCAAAGCTATGGGATGCATCATCATGGACCTAATAAACAAGGATATAGGGAATCTCCAAACTCTGGATCCCACACAGTTAGGTTTTGTGAAGGGTAGATCGTGCCTGCTCAACTTGGTCGACTTTTTTGTGTCAGTCATCAGAGCTGTGGATGAAGGCAAGGTGGTTCATACAGCCTACCTTGATCTGGCCAAGGCCTCTGATACCATTCCCCACTCAGGAATCATAAAAAAATTATTAAGCTAGGCATCAACCCCTATATCACAAAGTGGGTTGCAAACTGGCTCACAGATAGAACCCACATTGTGAAAGTAGCTGACTCCAGTTCAGACTGCTGACCTGTCGTGAGTGGGTTCCCACAGGGTTCGGTCCTGGGACCTCTCCTGTTTGGTATCTACTTCTCTGAAGTCCAGGCCAACATGAAAGAACTCTGGCTGACAAAGTTCAAAGACAATTGCAAGTTGGGAGCTATTATTAACTCCCCAAGTGATGTTGATATCCTACAGAAAGGCATCACTGAGGCCAATGACTGGTGTCAGAACTATGGCCTTAAGCTCAATGCCAAAAAATGTGTCGTCATCCCCTTTGGGAAAAATCCAGTTCCCATGAATTACCACATTGATGGTAGTCCACTGAACACAGAAGGTGTTATAAGAGATCTGGGAACACAGACTGACAGCAACCTCTCTTTTGACCACCACAATGATTCTGTGGTCAGAAAGTCCTTCTATGTGGCACATCTCATTACTAAGGGTTTTGCATCCAGGAAGAAAGAGGCCATTGTCTCCCTCTACTCTTCCCTCATTAGGCCAGTCATCAAGTACAATGCCCCATTTGGCATGTACCTCACTAGACACCTGCAACAACTGGAGAGGCCGCAAAAGTACCTCACAAAGAGGATCCTAGGCCTTAAATACTTGCCTTACATGGACAGACTCAAAAAACTCCAACTATTCTCTGTCTCATATTGCCTATTTAGAGGTGATCTCTGTTTGACTTACAAAGCCATACCTGACCCAGCCCTGTTAGAAATGCTACATCTGAAGAAATCCCAATCCCTCTGCACCACACAGTCCAGAGACCTCAACCTCATTACCACAATCAACAGAATGTGCTGGAGGGACAGGTTAGTAACCCAGAGACTGCCCATGCTATGGAATAGACTTCCCATACATGTCAGAGCATCTCACTAGCCCTCTTCAAGAGAAATCTTGATAAGTGGATGGAAAATAGAAAATTCATCCTGGGGATCACTCCAGTGGCTCTGCTCGACAGAGGCACTGGGAACTAACACACCTATGAATCTATGACAGTGTTACAGTGAAGAATAAAATGATGCCGTCCACACTGGGGAAATGGATGTGAGATGGCATTAAAGAATGAGGTAACAAATTTATAACTGCTTGCATTGTTGAAAGATGTAGCCAGAGTGTTTACGCACATTATATGAATAATGGCATTCATTTTAAACTTTATATACAAACTGCAGAAACATAAGAAAAATGCTACATCTCAGTCTTCTGATGATTGTCTCTGACCCCAGCTTGTCCTTTATTATATAAACAAAGTGTATGAAAAATCTAAGTGCTCTCATGATGGATCACTATGCTTCATCTAACAAACTAAGCTAATGTGGACCAATATACATCAGTGAAGTTAATATGCTATGAATCATCTAAGGAAGCTGCAGCTAGTAGTGCACACATTCCTGTCCACCACCCACCAACAAGATAGGACTAACCTCAAACTACACACATGTACACTTACTCAGATGAGTAAATACTCAACTAATCTGTACAAATAAGCATAAAAGTTGGAAAATCCTACACACACACATGGAAATAACTGCCCATCCCAAACCACAGTTGGAGAAGGAAACTTAGTACACAGATAAATTCCAGTACTGCACAACATTACACCCCTTAAGGAAAAATGCAACAAAAGTACACTAAACATGTACTTCCTACTTCTTATCTAAGCTGTATCATACATTATTAATGTTCTTGTTAAGTGTATTTATACTGTATTACTTTAGTACTGTCCTACTGTTTGCAAGAGTATAGTTTATTACTGTTCCTGTAACTATGTTTATGTAGTGGAGCTTTTCTGCACTGGCCTCTGCTGAAAAAGGGCTTCTGACCCTGGTCAAACATCCCCAGTAAACAAATGTAAATAAATGAAAGTGTGGTGATCTTTAAATGTGTGTAAACTCATCCCTGTGCAATACAAATCCAAGCTATTAGCACTTCATTTTATCTTTTATCTACCATCATTAGTTACAATCCAAAATGCCAGTCAGCAGGGTGGGGTGGGGGATTCACAGATGGGTTTCTGTGAAGATATAGAACAACATAAGTAACCTTCCTCCATCTTGTTATCGAAGCCTTGCAACTAAATATTTAATTTATTTATGTGTGTATACAAGTATGTATATATTTATTTAATTTATTGAATCCAAAAAGTAATCAGTTTTGGGTCATAAACCGTAAAGGTTCATTACACACACACATACCTTTCATCTCGCCCAAATTTGGGAGAACACAACTAATTTGTTCTTAAATTTTGTTAAATCCCTCCTAAATCTGGAAATGATTCTGAGTGAATACTACCCAGTAAGAGTACCTTTTCCCTAATTATTTTCTCTTTGTCCAATATTCCGAGGTAAAAGATGAAAGACGTGACCGATACACACACGCACACACTGTGCTAACCCATATGCTGCTATGTCCCACATAGGAGGAGTGGGTCACTCTTTCCCTTTTGTCAGGATCCAAGTTGTTACAGAAAAAAAATCATGTTTATTGCAGTCCTTTGCTAAACATGTTTACAATTAAAAAAATGAGTGCACTCAACAAAAGAAATAAAGTTTCTCCAACTGTCTAATCAATGAAAGGGGTCTGCTGCCATGGATGTGAACTTTCCCACCACCTCTGTTACCAGCTTGGTGGATATGGGTATACTGAGGCAATGTAGGAACTGCCTCATATTTACAGACAAGCAGTGTATTATTAAACAAATTGATATGGTATGTGAGAGATGTATTTACACAATGTCACTGGAGGCAAAGCTCTCACACAAAAACAATCCTAATGTCAATGAGGTTGTCAGTAGTACACACACGATGCAGTGATCACACACAATTCAAAGCAGTAATATAGGCCCATATAAGCAGATACATTTAAATGTAACCTACTTAAACCCCAAAAACCTCCTAGGTGAAGTACACAGATTCCCTCAGCAACCTTGAATGCACTCTTTCAAAACACCCACATCAGCCCATACAGCCACATCTCATGGAGCCTCTACTTAGAACCCCATATGGCAAGCCACCACAGAATCAAACGCTCTAGTCAATGGAGACCTCATTGTGAAATACTCTGATGTCCCTCTCACCAGGCTGAGTAAAGAGAAAGTCATGATCAGTTGCTTATCAGGGGCCAGGATACACCACATTATGAAAGCACTCATGTCATTGGACCACAAGTACCAGTATGACTCAGTCGTAATCCATGTGGGTATAAATATAAATGACTTGAGATGTACATCCCTAGACAACATGAAGAGGGACATCGTGGAGCTCTCAGAATGTGCGTCTTTCTTGGCTAACACTACAGACTGAAACAACACTAATTTCATAAACTTTAAACTTATTTTGTCTTGTGGATGGGGTCCATTCTTGTTATGGTGCTAGAAATCCAAATGACTTGGAGAAATTAAACTGACAGTTTACTCAGGCTAAGCCATGCTTGTGTGAACAATGTCTAGTCAGCTGTATGGCATGTGCATCCACAGTAAATTTATGCAATGTCATACTATTTAATTTGGAGGTCAAGGGCATTTTCCTTATGTGATTTCGCCGGTCTACGTATCTATCGTGCATATAGCTGCTGCATTATTCCTTTTAATAGATTGCTCCTCAGAGTTCAACAATGGTGTCTGTTTTAAATAGTCTTGGAGCACAAATATGACAAGCTTGTAGATACAAGCTTGAAAGTGACAGTAGCTGGGACCAGATTAAGCTGATTGACTACAACTGCAACAAGGCAAAATTAAATTGCTGTCTGTGACAATATTGCTAGACATTGTGTGCCCTGCATAGTGGTATTAATCAGAGATTAGCCATTAAAATCATATACATAAGCATTTATAAATATAATGTTATTAGAACCTAAATTCATTAGTATACTAATACATTAGGTATATTTCCATTCAATCAAGGACTCATATTAGCTAAAATGGGAAACTGATATTCTGTAAGTAGGAAAGGAAGCTTGGCAGTAATACCCATCACTGTAATGTTACAGGAAGTAGTACTGCACTAAATTCCAACTTAAATGGCATAAATTTCCTAGAAAAGACATTCAGCTTTAGCTTTGAAACCCCAGCAGGTAAATACAGTGCTACACTAGGTTTTGAGACCACCCACTATTATATTGTATCATCATGAAGAAATAGATAAGCACAATAAGAAACAGTAGTTCCATGGGCCCAAATAACATTCTAGGATGTTTCACTAGTGTGTGTGTGTGTGTGTGTGTGTGTGTGTGTGTGTGTGTGTGTGTGTCTTTTGGCTTTTCCCTGTTTGCCGTACAATATTCTCTTCTACTTCAGGGATTGTTCATAAACTACAGCAAAGATCTAAAGTAGCTCCCATCTACAATGGAGAATCTGCTGCTTCCTTTGGAAAAGACAGAATCATAAGTGTCACCAGTAAAACGTGCTGGTAGAAGAGGATTATTGTACTTGTTTGTGCTAATATGGGTGGCCTTCTGCATCCAGATAATAATTATCCTGTCATTATGAGATAATATATTATTAGGTAGGATGGAATCATGGAATATCAATAAATGCACATGAAGGACAACACAAAAGTCAAACAACTCAGATGATGAAAAAAGTGATGAGATTTGGTCCTTACCAATATGGGGCAGCTTTGATCCCCACAAACTGTAAGTTCTTTTACTATCAAATTAGACCACAATATCATAACTCTCAACCTCTTACAAAATAAATCTGGGCAAGGGCACAAAAACAGGGATATATTTTAAATATTGCTCTTATAAAATTATAAAGTTGCAACAGTAACATATTTTTGCAGTAGCATGCATTTTTCTGAAGCATATGAAGTCAGAAACTCAAATG
>NC_056745.1:1055686274-1055708774 GCF_019279795.1 Protopterus annectens
ACTTGCAGCACCATTAGGTACCCTATGCAACCAAAGCCTGAGTACTGTCTTCATCCCAGCTGAGTGGAGGACAGCCACTGTCATCCCTTCACACAAATGTGGAGCGTCCACTGATCCGGGAAATTATAGACCCATCAGCCTAACTAGTCTCATCTGCAAGGCCATGGAACGGATCACTGACCTCATTAACAAAGGCACAGGCAACCACAAACACTTCATCCCACACGGTTTGTCTTTTTCAAGGGGAGGCCATGTCTGCTAAATTTGGTCAACTTCTTTGAGATAGTCACCGAAGCCATGGACGAGGGGAACAAGGAAGCTGTTGAAGACTGGGGGGGGGGGGTGCGGAGGGTGAGAGGAGCACTTAAGTTATAAAAACAATTGCCCTTTTTGGAACAATATTTACTACCACAACATAGGTTCACATGCAGGACATTTTAAGCTTAGCCAGTTCCCTTTTGGTGTTTGAATTTACATTTTCCTGATAATTGTATATTAGACTTAGTGAGAATAACTGATCATACCATAGATAATTTGAGGGGGCCCATGTAAGGAATGCAGCATTTTTGGAACTGCATCTATCCATTAGTGGTAATCCTGGAGTACATTTTTTATTACCCATCCTTAGATCCAGGTTGCATTTGAATATGGACAGATGAGCTTTGTTTTATTTTTATGGATAGTCTGTTCTGGATCAGTGGTAGTCAGTGATATATTTCCATCTCTCCACATTCAGTTTAGATACTTGGATTGAGTATTTCTAATGCCATTTGATTTGCTGATGTTCAGTAGGTCCATCTGTATTAGGTTGGAGGATGTCTTGTATGCCAGACATGTCACCTCTAAGCACTCTGTAAGATACAGAGTACAGTAATAAATCTTTGAGGTGGTCCATGCAAGACCTATTGTTTAGGACTTGTATACTTTTAGTAAGGTACCACTCAAGGTATTCTAACTGTTGCATGGGGCTGGACAGATGCATGCTAAAGTGGGCATTATACAAAATAACTGACCTAATGAGATCTTTGTAAAGGGGGACAACATCTCTAAATCTAGTCACAATCAGTTGTTTATGAGCTGTACAGTACAGAAAGGCTTTCTTATAACTCTGTGCACATGTTGGTCAAAGGTTAGGTCACTGTACACACAGGTTCCCAAATGCCAAACAACTGGGTCAGTTCTCAGAGGGCATTGTCATGATTTTGATACCAGTTATTATTTGGGACAAACCTTCCTGCATGACGGTTAAGTCAAGGTAATGTGGTATGAACTGTTTTATCTTTATCCATTGCTTTGGTGACGAGAGTAAATCTTAAAAATTTGCCCATGATTTGAGCATTTCACTTTCCTCTGGGCTGTTTTCACACATATTTAGGGTCACGCATGCATGTATACATTCTTTGATTCACCTTCCTGATTGTATTAAATTATATTCCTTGTATCATCAGCACCACTTGCTAGAATGTGTTAAATGTGTAGTTTTGAACAGTCTTCTAGTAAGCAATGAAACAAAATGTATGACCCAATAATGATAAAAGTACCCATTTTAGAAAATTTCAACCACAAAAGGCCACTCAAACTTCTGCCACTACAATACACCAATATCAGCAAATATGCAAACTCTCTGCAGAAGTCAGTCATCTAAATAATTCCATATTAAAGGGATCTCTAATTAATGAAGAGGTCGCTGCTAGGAAACAACTGTATACTTCATTGTTTCAACTACAAATAAAGTGGCTGCTGCCCTTGAAGAATAAATTACCTATGTTACATTAAAAAATAAGCTAGTAATATTGCAATAGGTAATGGATGGCAAACTGATAACAGGTTCATAGTTACTGGGTAACTCCTCCAAAGGAGGCCATTCACAGGACTGCAGCATCCACTCCCTTTAAATTATAACACAGTACAGTATCAGCGATCCATCTGCATACTGTGGGAGTAGAACCCACAGCCTTCTGCATTGAAAGTAAGGCTACTACCTATTGTGCTACTAACAATAGAAACAGACTTGGAATAAGCAGCACTAAACTTATCTTCCCCCGAAGCTCTCAGCTCCTTGTAAAAGAATTTATGTATTTAACATTTGTTTACTGGGAAAGTCCAACTTGGAACAAAGAAATTTCAGCAAAGGCCCACTGAGAAATGCTGCAGATGCATGTCTTTGTAAGATGTGAGAAAACACAGGGAAGACATACAGACACCACCCTAGTCACGAATCAAACCAGAGAACCTCTTGCAGTGAGGTAACAACACTACCACTGCACCATCCACTTGACACAACTAAATCTCTCAGTTTCACAGTAGAAGAAATGTGGAAAAAGCCAACAATTATTTGGGGGGGGCAAAGGCTAAAAACCAAGGACACATTTTAAACATTGCTTGTATAATCCTATAATGTTGCTGAAAAAGTGTAGTGTTACCAGTGTTTCCAATTTTGTTCTCATTGATTTGCCACAAAACCACATTTTTTAAGGGGAACAGACCAAAAGTATGAACCAAATATTCTGTGAAATGTAGGACAGCTGAGAGATATGGGCTCAGCTCCTGTGGTGGTGGGGGTAGAAAATGCAGACCCTTGTACTGAAGGTTCAGGGTTTGAACCTGGTTAACTGTAACCACCAGTTATAAGTAACTGGGGCATTTCACACACACCCACCACTTAAAGAAAAACGGAGCTTGCTTTCAGTTAGAAAAGTAAAATAGAGCTTCCGTAGATGCTTCAGTTAAGTTAAAAAACTAAATGCGTGCAGTACACATGAGTACTCTGTTGGGTCCTAAAACTCCTGCAGTTGTAAAAGTGGAAGGGCACTCCACCCCCTCGCTTTCCAGCGCCCACAGAGGGAAAGACTGTGCACACTGCCTACCTTGACCTGGCCAAAGCCTTTGACACTATTCCCCACTCAAGCATAATAGATAAACTCTCTCAACTAGGCATCAATCCATATGTTACCAGATGGGTAGAAAACTGGCTCACTGAGAGAACACACCTAGTCAAAATAGGGGAAGCCACCTCAACCAGTGGACTCGGAACAAGTGGCATACCCCCATGGTTCAGTCTTGGGGCCTCTGTTATTTGTGATATGCTTTTTCTGAGGTGCAGGCCAAAACCAGTGGGCTATGGTTGACCAAGTTTGCAGAGTACTGCAAGCTGGGTGCTGTCATCAATTCCCCTAGTTATGTGGACATCATCTAATAGGGTCTCACTCAAACAAATGACTGGTGCCAGAAACATGGCCCGAAGCTGAACACCCAAAAATGCATCATCATCCCCTTTGGGGAGAGTGACGTCCCCACAAATTATCACATTATTAACGTCCTAAGCACTCAGTCATGAGGGATTTGGGCACCCAGGTTGATAGCAACCTGACATTTGACCACCATGTTGCTTCCATGGTAAGGAAAGCCTTCTACATGGCCCACCTCATAAGCAAGGTTATCTCATCCAGGAACAAGGAGGTCATACATCCCTGTATTCTTCCCTTATACGGCCCATTATTGAGAACAACGGACCTTTCGGCATGTACCTCGCAAAGCACATGCAGCAGCTGGAGAGACCACAGAGGTTCCCCACCAGGAGAATCCAGGGCCACAAACATCAACCATACATCAACCATACACAGATAGGCTAAAAGCCCTATCCCTCTACTCAAGTTCAAACAGACTCCTCAGAGGTGACCTCTGTCTGGCATACAAGGCATGGACAACACCTTGATGGGACTGCTGCATATCTGCAACTCAAGCGCCACTTGAGTAACCCACATGTGTTGCCTCAACCTGGTCTGTAACATCAACAGAACTTGTTGGCGGGACTGATTTGTCTCCCAGAGACTTCCTCATCTATAGAATAGACTCCCTCTCCACATCAAGCAGAGTACCTCTTTACCCCTTTTTAAGCACAACCTGGATAACTGGATGGGAAACAGAAAATACACCCCTGGGATTCCACCCAGGTCTCTGTTGGAAAGGGGCATTGTGTGCTGATTTGTCTAAACATGGGCTAAACTCTTGACTAGGCTTATAAGGGCCTCAGGGCCAGTAGCCTAGTAACCTCCTATGATCCTAAGAAATAAATGGACAACCACACCACAACAAAAAAAAAAAACTGAAAAACTACAAAAGCAATACTACTGGTCATTAACTATCCCTGATTTTGCCTCATATTACCCTTCTCCTTATAAAATGTTTTGAATTTCTGGTAAATCATTGAAGATTACAGTCAGTCTGTGATGTCAGACAGAGTTTCATACTTGCTAGTCTTTAGGAAATCCATGTTTTTGAAATTCTGATTATTCTCCTACTAATGTGAATCAGGATAATATTCAAAAGTTATACCTGATTTTGGACTTGTAAAGACTCTGGTGGTCATGAGTCTAGTATAAACCTATGGACCTACTACTTATTCAGAAAACATATCACAACAACACGCTGAATGCATCATTCATACTTACTTATTCTTATAACATTTACTCCAAATTCAAGATTTGGCGGTAATCGACCACAGTAGTACCTCGCAGGTAGTTTTGCGCAGCTTTGGGTGTGCCGTCAGTGACTGGCATGCCGAATGGGTGGGAATAGCAAGGAAAACGGACAGGCATGCTAATTTGCATGCTATAGTCATGCACACAACAAACTCCAACCCTTTAGTAGTTACTAGTTTTATCCTTTTTCAGGGCGGCAAGCCCACTGTGCCCCCCCCACCATCCCCCGCTGTCACTTTTAGACCGGTTGTCAGCTGTTTGTAGGTTGGGAAATGGAGGCAAAAAATAAACAAAGTAAATAACAGTGAAAACAGCTTGTAGGATTTCACTGACTGCCTTGGTATTACCCTTGATAGGTAACAGTCCGGATTTATTTATTTCACATTCCCTCCTTTTGCAAGTGTTTATTACTTGCCGGAATGGTAGCTCATTTATTCATGAGCTACTAATTATTCAGGAGGACACTGACGTCTGAGGTGTGTTCTGGGCGGGATTTGCTACTGTGCATCCTGCGAGGTACTACACTGGTCGATTACCGATTTGGCATAAATAACAAAAGAGAATAAAAATATCAAACATAAAAAAGTACACTAACCTGTAGCATCCTTCAGTAGGCTTCTAAGCATGTACCATAATGTCTTACTGGAGCCATGTTTTTGTGGGAAGTGGACCGTTGTTTCAATTGAGCCAGCAAGAAAACCTACCGAATATCTAAGCAATAAAACATGGTCATAAACACTGTCACATACAGAACCAGGATATGAAGTCAGAACTCTGGTTTCACGACCCCTCCACAAAACTAGTTCTAAACTTATTGTTACTATCCACAAAAGGAAAACACAATAAATATTGTTTAAGAAATACCTAAATGATAAGACACGCTAAAACAGTCAACAATTACATCTTCTCAGTTCAACTAAAATCCTACACAGTAAGGCAAAAAGAATATGGTAAACCTCCTAGAAAACCGGACTCCCAAGCAATAGATGAGAAAAATAGCTAGTTAGCAATGTAAATAACATCTCCATTAACACAAACACATGCACACACACAATGAAATTGTTGCACTCAGAGTGCAGGAAAACCAGCAACCTGTAAAAAAGTAAGCCTATAATGCAAATCTTTACACTATATAAACTGCTTCCCACTAGAAGTTAGGACAAATAATCAACTGAAAATTTTTAAAGCTGCCACTAGACAATATCTACTAAGTCAATTGAGTTGCCACTGTTTTCCGCCTCCCTAAGCAAAGCTAGTCTTTTAATTCTACCAACTGGCCCTTCTAACACTATTCTAACGTGTTAGATGAGTGAGTCTACTGTTAATTATTTTCATGTTATTATGTAATTTATACATACTACCAATTATTGTTATATTTCTACATTGTTTATTTTCATTAATTTTTGATACTGTACATATTCCATTTTTTTTTTCTCTTTTTTTCTGTTCTTCTGTTTATATTGTTATTTGCCTATACTTAATCTTTAAGTATCATCTGTTGGAGCTTTTCTCCCTGGGCATCCGCTGAAAAGGGGCTATATAGCTCAGTCAGACTAACCCAGTCAACAAATATAAAATAAATAAAAAAATAAACCATATGACAAGGAAACAGGAAGCACATCAAATACATATGTCTACTTAAATTTCTCAAGTAATGAAACCCAAAGCAAGAGATGCCATCAATAACACACAGTTTATATCACAATCTCCCAATCATAAAAATGGTCATTTACCCATAATGTCCAAGTGTGTATTCTAAATAAATTGCATTAATTCTTCAAGCAGCAATCTCCTACAAAGTTAATTTCTTCTCCAGACTCTACAGAACAGCGTAAACAGTAGAAAATAGCCCTTACCTGTAAAACTGATTCCAAATCATGGCAGTCATTTATAATCCCACTTTCACCAACCACAAAAAGCAAAATTATTAAAGTAGTAATTGTATAAAATAAAAGTTGCACTAACCTCCTGCCCAGTCTTCCCCTATGGCTGTGAGTTCTACAACTGAGTGGAATTTTGTAGAAAGTGACACACACATAACATTTCATAAACCAGTATACCCACCCCCAAACTATCAAACCAAGCCTCGTCTCTCCACAGGAGGACCTAGACAATATCTGACTGTACTACTTTCTAAGGAATGCATGAATAGATTACACTGGTTAACACATTCAGATAAATATATTCACTGAAATGAGTAATGCATTTTAAATTGCTCAGCATTTAATCTTCTCATTCAATGAAATGAAAATCAATACCAAGCCAGAAACCAATGCATTTAACACCTCATCGAGTTGAATATGACCATTTTCACCTCTGCTTGCATCCATTGTTTAACCCAGTATGTCCAAGAACAAAAACATTTAACACAGAGCCAAGAATGACTGCAGCAATTTTAAAATAATTAACACACAAACCAAATGACTCAGGTTTTTCTTACCACCACCTGAGAATTATGTAAGTATTTTACATATTTAGTCAACATTTTAGTTAATGCAATTAAACTGTGAATTTTCATTGGAGACTGATATCTGCAGAAAATGGTAAAAAAGCTATATATGCAGTTTTAAGTGCCCTATTTACAGACTTGGAACAGCTGTAAAAAAATAATTTCAGTGAAGGGAACTATAAATAACATCTGCCCAAGAGGAGAGTTGTAGAAAAAGAGGAAACACATTCATTTTAATGATGCACTTCCCCTGCAAAAAACAAAACCTCTAAATTTATGAGGTGGATTAAGCTTACAGAAACCACCATCTCAAGATGCCATGAAACACAAAACCAAAAAGTACATTAAAGTAATCTGACTGATATACTTTTTTGAAGTTGTCATGTAAACATGTTATGGTCTTGAAATGCACTCACCAGTACACATACTGTCTATAAACATACCATAGGTTCATAGGGTGGTACTAAGCTATCGGCCCTAGGGCCTATACAAGCCTAGCCATAACAATTCCCTGGATATCTCTTCCCACAATATTTACTTCTCAGGACCTCTGTCTAGCAGGGCAACTGACATGATCCCCGGGGTGAATTTCTCATCTCCCATCCAATCATCAAGGTTCCTTTTGAAGAGGGCCAAGGAGGCGCTCTGCTTGACATGTATGGGCAGTCTATTCCAGAGTTTGGGGAGTCTCTGGGTCAGGAACCTATCCCTCCAGTATGTTTTGTTCATTGTGATGACAAGGTTTAGATCCCTGGAGCGTGTGGCTCTGAGGGACTGGGATTTCTTTAAGTGGAGCATGTCCAACAGCTCAGGGTTTGACATGGCCTTGTATGTTAAGCAGAGATCGCCTCTGAGTAGATGATATGCCACAGAGTACATCTGGAGTTTTTTTAGATGGTCAGCATATGGCATCAGCTTTAGGCCTGTGATTCTTTTAGTGAGGTATTTCTGTGGCCTTTCCAGCAGTTGCAGATGTCTTGTGAGGTACATACCAAACGGAGCATTATACTCTATAATGGGTCTAATGAGGAATGAGTACAGTGGGACAATGACCTCCCTTTTTCTAGATGAAAAGCCCTTAGTGATGAGGTGTGACACATAGAATTTCCTGACTGTTGTGGCGATGTGGTTATCGAAAGTGAGACCACTGTCCACCTGTGTCCCTAAGTCTCTCATCACACTTTCGATGATCAGTGTACTGCCACTTATGTGGTAATTCATGGGTACATGTTTTTTTCCAAAGGGGATAACTATACATTTCTTGGCATTAAGCTTGAGCCCATGACTCTGGCAACAGGCATCTGTTTCTGTAAGGCCCTTTTGTAGAATATCCACATCATTTGGGGATTCATTAATGGCTCCCAGTTTGCAGTCATCTGTGAACTTTGTTACCAGAGTCCCTTAGTGTTGGCCTGTACTTCAGAGAAGTAGATACCAAACAAGAGTGGTCCCAGGACTGAACCCTGAGGTACTCCACTTGTCACTTGTCTGGAGCTGGATTTGGAGTTGGCTACTTTTACAGTCTGGGTTCTGGTCAGTAAGCCAGTTGGCAACCCATCAAGTGACATAGGGTTTTATGTCCAGCTTAGTAAGTTTATCGATGATTCCAGAGTGGGGGATGGTGTTGAAGGCCATGGCGAGGTCCAGATAGGCTGTGTGGATCGCCTTACCCTCATCCACAGCTCTGGGGACTGATTTGAAGAAGTCAATCAGATTCAGGAGACAAGATCAGCTCTTCACAAACCCAAACTGGGTGGGGGTCCAGTGTTTGAAGGTTGCCAATGCCTTTGTTTATAAGTTACATGATAATGCGTTCCATGCCCTTGCAGATATATAAAAATACCATACATATACCTTTTTGTCACAGTTTTCTAGACACACTGTAAAAGATCTCAGCCTTCAGTGCACATACAGCTCCAGGCAGGTTTTCCAAGAGCCACCAGGAAAGCATGCCTAACAACGTTATGCCCACTAACTCTGCTTCCATAAAAGGATGTGACTTAGTCAAAAGGTCATAGGCGCATTGGAGTTGCAAATCAATTGAACTCGACAGACATATCAACTTTGCCAGTACCCACTCTCTTTTCAAGAAGGCCCAGTGAAGTAACGCAAGATTCTGTTCTGGGACTAGTCCTTTTCCATATTTTTTCTTAGATGACAACACTGTTGGCAACACTGACAAAATATGCAGCTGACTGCAAACTTATGAGCATTGTTCTTAGTGTCCCTGACACTATTTCCCTTCAAATACCACTTAAAAAAATCACAAGAGTGGTAAAGCACAAATAACTTAGCCTTCAGTGTCAGACAAATAGGAAGCAGTTTGGCATTTGGCAATTTTCTTCCTGGAGGTTGTCAAGTCTCACACACCTGTCAATCAATGCATATAATGAACCAAATGCAGTCAAACAACTTAGACCAAAAGCAGGACACCCATTATGTAGGTGTAGGTGTGTGTGTGTGTGTGTGTGTGTGTGTATGTAGATATATATATATACATGTATGTATGTGTGTATATATATCCAGCAAACAGCACAATTAACAAAGCCAGTTTTTATTTTTATTTTTGCAAGCTGAATAAATGTTTTTATTTCTGCAAGCTGAATAAATGTGTCTATACTTTTAGCTATTCGTCTTGGAGCATGTTCTTTATGCACATCTATTGAAATGCTGGCAAGCTGTTAAACTGAGTCATTGGAATTGTTTTCAGCATTTGAACTACTCTGAATTTTTTATTTATGCTTTTGTTCGGCATTTGATACATATGCTGAAGGCATACTGGGACTAGATATCGGCTGGAACTGGTTTGTTAATTGTGCTGTTTGCTGGATTTTTGATATTTTATTACAACACACTCCTGAGTTCCGGACTTATTTTGTTTGTTTGTGTGTGTATATATATATATATATATATATATATATATATATATATGTATATATATATATGTGTATATATATATATATATATATATATATATATATATATATATATATATATATATATATATATATATATATATATATATGTGTGTATATATATATATATATATATATATATATATATGTATATATATATATATATATATATATATATATATATATATATATATATCAAGAGAGAGAGAAAGAGAGAGGAAGATACATAAACACACACAAATAGATACAAATACATACACAAATATAGATTCATGCACAGCTACACACACACACACACACATACATACATATATATATATGGGTCTATATGACTTGGTCGACAGTTCATATGATCGACTGTTTATTTGGTCGACAGTTCATTTGATCGACAAGCATTTTAGGTGGGGGGCTTCGCCCCCACACACCCCCCAATGTGGGGGGCTGTGCCCCCCACATCCCCCCTAACTATATATATCAACTCCAGGGCCACACAACATTGGGGAAGGGGGCAAATGCTTGTCGATCAAATGAACTGTCGACCAAATAAACAGTCGACCAAGTCATATAGACCCATATATATATAATAGGATAGAGAAGGTTGTTCGTGATAATTGGCATTTGCTGATCATGGATCCCACAACCAGTAGATTTATAGGCGAACATCCTAGTTTTGTATATAAGAACAGTAAGAATTTGAAAAGGATGCTATGCATAGATGCTTGTACCTCTTTAGAGACCTGTATGAACTCTACAGTAGTTTCATACAAACAAGGCACTTATCCATGTTATAATTGCAGAAGATGCAGTTATATCACGAAGGAACAGCCATTTAAACATCCAAGTAGGGATTATATTTTCACACCACATTTCTATGCCAATTGCAATTCAACCAATGTTATATATCTTGCAACATGCATTAAATGCACAACGTTCTATGTAGGCCTGACTAAGAGGAAACTACATGAACGGATATATAATCACCTCTATGATATTAGAAGGAAGGTAGAGACCAATGCTCTTGCAAAACATGTAATAGAACATCCGTTACATTGTTTTACCTTCAGGGTTTTGCAATTGGTGGTTGACAACAATAGAGGGGGCAACAAGGATAACATTTTAGCCACAGCGGAACTGCAGTGGATCTTGAAATTAGGAGCTCATTTAACACCAGGGATCAATAGCTCAGTATCCTTAAAGCCAGTGCTACTGTCCCGATGAAAGCACAATAAACCTAATCCCTTGATGTCATCATTTAAGTCCTAAGGATGAGATAAGTGCTAATAAATGTATTTTGAATTGCTATCAATGGGCTTTTAAATAACCTTTGATTCATGAATAATTCATGAACACAGTTATTTTTCATGTATTTTTTATGTATTCTTTAGTTGTTAATGTTCTATGTGTAAATGTTTTTTCTTAAATATAGTGTATTAGTCCACAGTTTGTATATGCTATGCATAGTTACTTTAGCTATGTATATCAGTTATACATTTTTAGTTATTACTATTTTTTATATGGGACACATATACACATATCATATATTTTTTGGTAGATTTAAACATGCACATCTGCTTATATTTTATATTTCACATATATATTTTCATATACATTTTATTATTTTTGTGCATGGACATGTTTGTCCGTGACTTCTCTAGGCTGCATGTTCTGATCTGTAATTATATTGGATACCAGTTTGAATCTTGTATTCATGATCTTAGAGAGCCGATTGCTCGAGCTCTCTTATGCTAGCCCTAATAGCTCCCTTTATTGTAGATTATAGTATACGGCATGATATGCCCCAGCTATACTTTAGAACCCTTATATAGAGTCTGATTGATCTATACTTAATGCATGAACTATTCATTTGAATAGGATACTTATGTGGACTATTGTCCATATTTAATAGGAGACGTTACATATTTGTAAGAGCATGATGAGTATGAAAATATCATTTCATAAATGAGTACAAACATGATAGATTTATATATGGTTATGTGATAGATATCTATCTTAATGTTTTAACAGACGGGACATGCAATAGAAGCAAGTGCTATTGATATTTTACTTATAGCATAAAATGAAAGTGACGACAGAAATTGAATATATCTACTGTTGCTTTAAGTTACATTTGAACCTGACAGCCATAGCGTTATGGCGTCAGAGCGTAACCTGGTAATGACAAGTTTGAACTTTCTGTTTCGTATCAGTTGGTTTAGCGAGACATATTTAGCTAAATGTGAGTATTTTGGTATCTAATATCTATGAAGAAATGCCACAGATGTATATATATGATACATTCGTTTTTCTGCCATTACCATGACACACTTTGTTGAATGTGAATATGTAGGATGGCTTTGGACTTCGAAGCTACATATGAAAGTTGTTTATGATTGTTTTGAGGATCGAGACTTGCATTGTTTTGGATGTTGTGATGTAGAATACTTTAAGTATACATCTTGCACATTTGGGATTTATTTACAGTAACAATGTCCAACATGATAGCATCTTTTGATTGCTTCTGGTCATACTGTTAAATATATGGTGATCTGTTTGATCTGCACTTTTCTCATGCTGAAACGATTCATTTAAAGATGGTTCAGACTCACTGTTCTATCGTTTATTTTCATGATGTTTTATTAACTATTAATAGTTTTAAGAGCTGGATATGTTTTAGTTCATGTGTTTAACAGGAACGTTACATGTTTATTGGTCTTTTAGCGACCTTATATGTATTGAGGTGTTTTAGGTACAGTTTCATACAATGTTGTTGGACGTGTCAAACAATAGTTGCATAGCAACAAGCTTACTAATTGATTATTAGATATAATTAATTGAGTTGAGTTCCCGCCTAATGCGGAATATAAGCTAGTTGTTTGCTACATTTAAATGAAATCTGAAGAAGCGCGGTTGCACCGCGTGAAAGCGCTTATTTCTCTTGTTCCTGTATTTCGCTTTGATTAAAGGATTTTTACTTTTACCAAGAAGAGCCTTCGTTTCTTGTTCAGCACGCTGTGGCAGTTTTGTGTATGGTTTGGTCCGCACATATTACTTTTTGCTGATTCTACATTGCCAGCGTTTTTGGCTGAGAGCATAGGAGTATTATACCAACTTGTCCTGGGTGGCTGGTTTACCGCTTGTGTTGTTTGTTGCGGTTTCTTGTTTTGGTGAGTGAACCACTTGACAATTTGTTACCGACTTCTTCTACCATATCATTTCCAAGCCTTTGGTCGGTAACGTTGTACACCATGGACTCTACTTTTCAACTGGGACCGGAGTCGAGGGATGCACCATCGATTTGGAAAAGTATGTTTCATTCAAATGACAACCCTTTATTGTCTCTGGACCTTTTGCAAGACACGAATGTGGTACAAATACAAGACAATGGTGAGAACCTTACGGAATTTTTTCCATTATTGAAAAAATTTGAAGACAATCTTTATCAACAACAGAAATATGTTTGGCAGCGGCTTCATTTGGAAGCATGTTTACATTTTAAAATAGTCCCCAGGGGGATGAGGGTATTTTGTATGCCCACCTATGGGGACTCCCACCCACAACTGCTCAAACGCTGGCAAGACTTGAATATTGAACTTGGGTTTAGCTATGCTAGACTCCTAATAGATTATTTTACACCCTTGGAGAAGGAGCTAGGGGATAAGATTGACATCATATATAAACAACTAAATGAACACTTCCCTTCGAGCTTCTGTAAAGATAAAGTGAAACATATATTAACACAAGTTCAATTGTTTAGTGATAGGATAAAAACCATCAAACAAAAGAAATTGACAAGGGACTTTAACGATTTTAAAAGAGGCCAGGTTTTTGTTTGGCCACGACATCAGGCTGAGCAAGGATCTCAACATACAACTGTTTCTGGTCATACAGATAAAGCCCTCCCTTCCAGCTCCACTTATGCCCGTGTTGTTCAGTCTTCACCTTCCCTGACTTCAGCTGCTCTTCATGAAGGAAATATGCCTCGGGCAGCAGTTGATGATTCTTCAGCAGCCATTGAACTATCTGGCACACCTCCACCGAATCAAGAAGCTTTTAGTGTTCGACCTATAGCACATCCATCTGGCACCATCCCTAAAAATACCTTAACAATGACTTCCTCTACTGGTGCTTTTTTACCTTATCTAAAGAAGCAGGCCAATCAGTTCAACAGAGGAAGATCTCGAAGCAGAGACACTCGCAAAAGGAAGAATTCGGGGGAACACCATCCTTTCAACAGAAGGAAAATAAATTGACAGATGGCATTTTGTTTAATCTTTCTAATGTATCTCTGGACTCACATAGTATTAATGTGTTGAATAGAGGCCTCAATTTTATACCAGCTACTAATGCTAGACTAACAGAAACATTGATTGACCTGAGAATGTTTTGTAGGAACATCAGCTTGAAACTTTTTTTCAAGAATAACATCAATGATGGATCAGATATTCCACATCCATCAAGGTACAAAATTAAGAGCACGTTCATACCCCCTATGCCTCCCCATGTAGAAAGTTTTTTGAAAGGGTGTGAGTACCAATATTATAAAATATTTCAAAGCAATACTAAAGAAGGAAGATATTATAATCTTAGCCCCGATGAGTTTAACAGCTTGAGACACCTTATGAAGGATCCGAGGGTGGTGATTAAACCAGCGGACAAGGGAGGAGGGGTAGTAGTGCTTGACACTACTGATTACCTAACGGGCATGTCAGCTCTATTATCTGAGGAAGATACTTATACCATTATAGAATACAAAGATGTTCTACGAATCATAAATAGGGTACATGATACCATCTATGATTTGTTGATGTGTCGACAGATAAATCAGGAGATTTACAACTTTTTACATATTGAGTTTCCTGTTATACCCATTATTAAAGGCCTCCCTAAGATCCACAAGAATATTACACCGATACCTTATAGACCTATAGTATCAGGTGAACATTGGGTAACAGCTCACATATCTAAATTAGTTGAAGACATGCTGAGACCGATTGTGAACAATTGTACAACTATATTGAGAGATACTTATGATCTTCTTGACACCGTAAAAGACACCAAGTTGGATATGAGCCAGGAACACATTTTTGTTACTCTGGATGTTAAAAGCCTATTTACTTCAATACCTAATAATCAGGGGTTAGAGAGCATCAGGCAACTTCTGAGCAAAGAACCTACCCACAGTAATGATAGGAACATCCTTGTAAGCCAGTTACTTGAGCTTATATTGTATAATAATGTGTTTCTATTTGGAGATAGGTATTACTTGCAGAGATGGGGGGTAGCCATGGGCACCCCCTGTGCCAATACCTATGCCAACTTGGTTGTCCTTTGGTGGGAGAAACAGTTTCTCTTTTCACATGAGAGCTTTAGGCATGTCAAATTGTATAGACGTTTTGTGGATGATATTCTCATCATCTGGGCAGGTGATATATCATCCTTCAACATCTTTTTTAGAAATCTGGAAGCCACTAGTAGCTTCTTGAGATTCACGGTTGAGTCATCCTCTACACACATTGACTTTTTAGACGTGACTTTACGCTTTACATCTGAGGGAGGCGTTACTTCTACTCTGTATAGGAAACCATTGTGGCGTAATTCGCTGTTAACTTTTGATAGCATGCACCCCAGACATGTTTTTAAGGGGATCGTAGGTAGTCAGTTTTCAAGGGTTAGGAGACTTTGTAGCAAAGAAGATGATATTGCTAAAGAGGCCTCAACTCTATGTGATCTATTTGTGAGCAGAGGGTATGATATAGAAATGATTGAATGTGCCAAACATAGAATATTAGGTGATGTTATACCTAACGATGTGCCCCCCACTTATAGATCAACAACTCGAGTGAACTCTTGTTACAACAAGAAAAGTTCCATTTTTAGTGGCCTAGTTAGGTTCCTAATTACATATACCAGTGATATTAATAGGATAGAGAAGGTTGTTCGTGATAATTGGCATTTGCTGATCATGGATCCCACAACCAGTAGATTTATAGGCGAACATCCTAGTTTTGTATATAAGAACAGTAAGAATTTGAAAAGGATGCTATGCATAGATGCTTGTACCTCTTTAGAGACCTGTATGAACTCTACAGTAGTTTCATACAAACAAGGCACTTATCCATGTTATAATTGCAGAAGATGCAGTTATATCACGAAGGAACAGCCATTTAAACATCCAAGTAGGGATTATATTTTCACACCACATTTCTATGCCAATTGCAATTCAACCAATGTTATATATCTTGCAACATGCATTAAATGCACAACGTTCTATGTAGGCCTGACTAAGAGGAAACTACATGAACGGATATATAATCACCTCTATGATATTAGAAGGAAGGTAGAGACCAATGCTCTTGCAAAACATGTAATAGAACATCCGTTACATTGTTTTACCTTCAGGGTTTTGCAATTGGTGGTTGACAACAATAGAGGGGGCAACAAGGATAACATTTTAGCCACAGCGGAACTGCAGTGGATCTTGAAATTAGGAGCTCATTTAACACCAGGGATCAATAGCTCAGTATCCTTAAAGCCAGTGCTACTGTCCCGATGAAAGCACAATAAACCTAATCCCTTGATGTCATCATTTAAGTCCTAAGGATGAGATAAGTGCTAATAAATGTATTTTGAATTGCTATCAATGGGCTTTTAAATAACCTTTGATTCATGAATAATTCATGAACACAGTTATTTTTCATGTATTTTTTATGTATTCTTTAGTTGTTAATGTTCTATGTGTAAATGTTTTTTCTTAAATATAGTGTATTAGTCCACAGTTTGTATATGCTATGCATAGTTACTTTAGCTATGTATATCAGTTATACATTTTTAGTTATTACTATTTTTTATATGGGACACATATACACATATCATATATTTTTTGGTAGATTTAAACATGCACATCTGCTTATATTTTATATTTCACATATATATTTTCATATACATTTTTATTATTTTTTTGTGCATGGACATGTTTGTCCGTGACTTCTCTAGGATGCATGTTCTGATCTGTAATTATATTGGATACCAGTTTGAATCTTGTATTCATGATCTTAGAGAGCCGATTGCTCGAGCTCTCTTATGCTAGCCCTAATAGCTCCCTTTATTGTAGATTATAGTATACGGCATGATATGCCCCAGCTATACTTTAGAACCCTTATATAGAGTCTGATTGATCTATACTTAATGCATGAACTATTCATTTGAATAGGATACTTATGTGGACTATTGTCCATATTTAATAGGAGACGTTACATATTTGTAAGAGCATGATGAGTATGAAAATATACGCTCGCAAATGAGTACAAACATGATAGATTTATATATGGTTATGTGATAGATATCTATCTTAATGTTTTAACAGACGGGACATGCAATAGAAGCAAGTGCTATTGATATTTTACTTATAGCATAAAATGAAAGTGACGACAGAAATTGAATATATCTACTGTTGCTTTAAGTTACATTTGAACCTGACAGCCATAGCGTTATGGCGTCAGAGCGTAACCTGGTAATGACAAGTTTGAACTTTCTGTTTCGTATCAGTTGGTTTAGCGAGACATATTTAGCTAAATGTGAGTATTTTGGTATCTAATATCTATGAAGAAATTCCACAGATGTATATATATGATACATTCGTTTTTCTGCCATTACCATGACACACTTTGTTGAATGTGAATATGTAGGATGGCTTTGGACTTGAGCTACATATGAAAGTTGTTTATGATTGTTTTGAGGATCGAGACTTGCATTGTTTTGGATGTTGTGATGTAGAATACTTTAAGTATACATCTTGCACATTTGGGATTTATTTACAGTAACAATGTCCAACATGATAGCATCTTTTGATTGCTTCTGGTCATACTGTTAAATATATGGTGATCTGTTTGATCTGCACTTTTCTCATGCTGAAACGATTCATTTAAAGATGGTTCAGACTCACTGTTCTATCGTTTATTTTCATGATGTTTTATTAACTATTAATAGTTTTAAGAGCTGGATATGTTTTAGTTCATGTGTTTAACAGGAACGTTACATGTTTATTGGTCTTTTAGCGACCTTATATGTATTGAGGTGTTATAGGTACAGTTTCATACAATGTTGTTGGACGTGTCAAACAATAGTTGCATAGCAACAAGCTTACTAATTGATTATTAGATATAATTAATTGAGTTGAGTTCCCGCCTAATGCGGAATATAAGCTAGTTGTTTGCTACATTTAAATGAAATCTGAAGAAGCGCGGTTGCACCGCGTGAAAGCGCTTATTTCTCTTGTTCCTGTATTTCGCTTTGATTAAAGGATTTTTACTTTTACCAAGAAGAGCCTTCGTTTCTTGTTCAGCACGCTGTGGCAGTTTTGTGTATGGTTTGGTCCGCACATATTACTTTTTGCTGATTCTACATTGCCAGCGTTTTTGGCTGAGAGCATAGGAGTATTATACCAACTTGTCCTGGGTGGCTGGTTTACTGCTTGTGTTGTTTGTTGCGGTTTCTTGTTTTGGTGAGTGAACCACTTGACAATTTGTTACCGACTTCTTCTACCATATATATATATATATATATGAGTCTACTCCTCTACATGGAAATGATACTACATCGAAATACAGCAGTAGTACCCCACTTCAGCGAAAGTGCACTTTTGCTGAAGTCTACCCGTCAATTGCCTCACAAAACAAAAAAAAACCACAAAAGCATGCTTTTGCAGGAGGCAAGCCCCACTGTACTCCCATGTGGGGGGGGGGGGTTGTGCCTCCCACACACACCCTACTTAAATATACCAACTCCGAGATCGCACTACAGCGAGGAAAAGGGAATATTCCCATTATGCACTGTATTGTGATCTCCGTAGTCAGTGTTCAAAGTTTCACTACTTCGAACAAGTGGCTTCGTACAAGCGTACAAGTGAGTTCGAAGTAGTGAAAGTTCGACCAAAAACAGTAGGCCCAAATATATATATATATATATATATATGTTCATAGGTTCATACTAGGCTATCTGCCTAGGGCATTTATAAGCCTAGCCAGAGTGTGTTTGGCTTTAGCCACCCATTTTAAATTAATTTTGCTATGCCCTTTTTCGAGGTTAGTATACTGTGCCTCTGTCTAACAGTGACACAGAAGCGATACCCGGGGTAAACCTACGATCTCCCACCCACTCATCAAGATTCCTTTTGAAGAGTCAATGAGGGACTCTGCCTAACCTAGACTGGGATTTTATTCAAGAGTGAAGGGAGCCTCTGGGTTATGAATCTGTCCCTCCAGCATGTCCTATTTATTTCAGTGCTGAGGTTCAAGTCTCTCGAGTGCGTAGCTCGATGGGATTTGGATTTTCTGAGGTGCAGCATGTCCATTAATTCCGGGTTGGACATGGCTTTATACGTCAGGCACAGATCACCTCTGAGCAGGCGGTATGCCACTGAGTAGAGCTGGAGTTTCTTTAACCGGGCAGCATATGGCATCTGTTTGAGCCCTTTGATCCTCTTGGTGAGGTACTTTTGGGGTCTTTCCAGTTGCTGCAGGTGTCTGGTAAGGTACATCCCAAAAGGGGCACTGTACTCAATTATGGGCCTGATGAGGGATGAATAAAGAGGCACGATGACCTCCCCTGATCTAGATGTGAATCCCTTCATGATTAGGTGGGCTATATAAAATGTTTTTCTAACCACTTTGGCCATGTGGTTGTCAAATGAGAGATTGCTATCAACTTGGGTCCCCAGGTCCCTAATTACTTCATCTGTACTTAATGGATTACCACCTATGTGGTAATTTGTGGGCACTTTGTTTTTGCCAAACGGGATGACTATACACTTTTTGGCGTTTAGCTTGAGGCCATGGCTCTGGCACCAGTTGTCTGTTTCTATGAGGCCCTTTTGGAGGATGCTTGTGTTGGCTGGAAAGTCGATTATGGCACCCAGTTTGCAGTTATCTGCGAACTTGGTCAGCCACAGTCCTTCCGTGTTCGCCTGTACCTCCGAGAAATATATACTGAACAAGACAGGTCCCAGGACTGAGCCTTGTGGGACGCCACTTCTAACTGGTTTGGAGTCTGACATGGCTCCAGCAATTCTAAGCATGTGGGTTCTGTCCTTGAGCCAGTTTGCAACCCATCTATTGACATAGGGGTTTATATTTAAGCTGGTGAGCTTATCTCTAATGCCCGAGTGGGGTATTGTATCGAAGGCTTTTGCGAGGTCCAGGTAGGCTGTGTGGACCACCTTCCCCTCGTCAATGGCCTTGGTGCCTGTTTCAAAGAAATCGACCTGGTTTAAGAGGCAGGATCTGCCCATAACAAAGCAGAACTTTGTAGGATCCAGTGTCTGTAGGTCTCCAATATCTTTTTTTAGGAGGTCCATGATGATCCTTTCCATAGCTTTGCAGACCAAGCTAGTCAGGCTTATGGGGCGATACTTTCCAGGATCTCTTGAGGCACCACCTTTGTGGAGAGGGACCACTGTTGCTGTACACCACTCTTTGGGTACATATCCTGCAGTAAGGTTGAGATTGAACAGTAGTTTTATGTTTGGGTTTAGCTTTCTCGGAGTTCAAGTAGGACGCAGCCCGGGACACCGTCTGGTCCCACTGATGCTGTGTTTTATGCTTTGGAGAGGGCGGCTCTTACCTGAGCATCTGAGAGGTCAGGGGGGCAGCACTCTGCTGGGATAGATATTTGCCCTTTTGGTGGGGAGGGGGAGTTTGCTGAACCTGTCAGCTAGGATGTTGGCAATGTCTGTGGGTTCGGTGTATTTTTTGTCATTTTGGACTAATTCTGAGCATATCTAGGAATTCCCACCCAGGTTCCTAACATAACTAAAGAAAACCTTGTGATTATCCTTAGTGTCCTGTGCAATTTTTCTCTTGAAGCTGGCCTTAAGACGATTTTATGAGTGCCCGTAGTTTTTTGCTAATACTGATCAGAGATGCCTTCCCTTTTTGGGATTTTGCTCTATCAAGTAGTAGCTTCCTCCTTCTATTGTATAGTTTGTTTGTGGCTGGGGTCCACCAGACAGGACATCTGCCTTTGGAGGACTGGGTCTTGGTTTTATTTGGGATTGCATGATCCATGCATTCCTGAAGGTGGTCACAGAATGCATTTATAAAAGATTCTGTGGTCTGGGCCATATTTTCCACAGGCCCAGGGGCTTTGAAGGATTCCACCTCGGTTTTGAGGAGTGTGAAATTTGCTTTAGAGAAGTTTGTCACTGTGGTTTTCTGGGCAGGGGGTGGGGTCGGGATGTGAATATCCAGTGAGATTAGTTTATGGTCTGATCTTACCAATGAGGGATATACTTCTGGTCTGGAGCATAGAGTCCCCATGTTGGTGATGATCAGGTCCAGTATGTTTTCCCCTCTTGTGGGAGTGGTAACAAGTTGTTCCATAGCATTTGAGTTTATAAATTCTAGGAACCTTTGGGCTAGGGTGTTGGAGCTAGAGTAATGCTCCCAGTCCATGTTTGGGTAGCTGAAGTCGCCCAATATAATGATGTTTGGAGAGACCTTCATATTTTCCAGTGTTCTCAGGAAGGCCGAGTGGGGATCCTGGGTTTGGGAGGGTGGTCTGTAGCAGGCTATAAATTGGAAGGCAGTTTTACCCACTGTTAGTTGCACATGGATAGTCTCTGATGCTTCGTGCTGTGTCACCAACCTGGAGGTGTGGGTATCTTTGACGAATATTGATGCTTCTCCTCCTTTTGTGGTTAGGTCCAAGTTTTGGGGCCGAAAAGCATGGTATGAGGTATAACCTGATAGTGCTGGGGTGCTCTCGGGAGGCTTGAATCAGGTTTCTGTTACTGCACAGATATTGATGTTCTCCATGCTAAGGAGAGTTTCGAATGCATGCATCTTGAGGTTTAGACTTCTGGCATTGAGTAGCATTACTCTTAGTTTCTTATCCCTTGTGATACCTATGGAGGTGGGTTTGTCTTTTGAGCCTTGCCTAAAAAAGGCACTATGGGGGAAGCAAGAGCCTTTGCCAATATCCGAAAGCCCAGGGGAGACAGGTGCAAGCCGTCCCTAGCGAAGCATTATGACTTGTCGAGCATGTCATCCCAGGCTGACAGGCATTGGATCCCCTTTGAATGACACCAATACTTAAGCCAATTGTTGAAATTGATCATCTTGTCTTCATATTGTGGCATAATTCTTGGTAAGGGTAAGATGCTACTCAAGGTCAGGGTCATACCGGCCTGGGCTACATGCTCAGAGAGCTCCTCTATGTCTCTTTTCATTTAGTCCAGGGAGGTACGTCTCAGGTCATTCACACCAGCATGGACAATGACAGAGTCATATTTGTACTTGCCTTGGAGTGATCTGAGTCCTTGTGTTATAAGGCGGATCCTAGCGCCTGACAGGCAGCTCACCATGACCTTCTCCTTGTTCAGCCTGGTGAGCGGGACGTCAGTGTGCCTGACGATAGAGTCACCTATTACAAGTGTATCAGGTGTGTTGCTTAGCCTTAAGGGCTGTGACTGTTCGGCACACTGGCTTTGTGAGCTATGTGTTGCACGTGTTTTGTTTTGAGGTAGCGGTTGCCTGGGTGTCTGCTTTGGAGGTCTCTGCTGCTTAGGCAGATTTTTATTTAGAGCCTCCGAGTATGTTTTTTTGTGTTTATGTGTTTGGTTTGCTGTCGTGGTAGGTCTATGTGAGACTGGAATTGTAGT